>NC_041384.1:170417954-170433568 GCF_002162155.2 Triticum dicoccoides
AGGCGCGCCCTCCACCCTCGTGGCCCCCCTATTGCTCCACCGACGTACTCCTTCCTCCTATATATACCTACATACCCCCAAACGATCAGATACGGAGCCAAAACCCTAATTCCACTTCCGCAACTTTCTGTATCCACAAGATCCCATCTTGGGACCTGTTCTGGAGCTCCACCGGAGGGGGCACCCATCACGGAGGGCTTCTACATCAACACCATAGCCTCTCCGATGAAGTGTGAGTAGTTTACCTCAGACCTTCGGGTCCATAGTTATTAGCTAGATGGCTTCTTCTCTCTTTTTGGATCTCAATACAATGTTCTCCCCCTCTCTTGTGGAGATCTATTCGATGTAATCTTCTTTTTGCGGTGTGTTTGTTGAGACCGATGAATTGTGGGTTTATGATCAAGATTATCTATGAACAATATTTGAATCTTCTCTGAATTCTTTTATGTATGATTGGTTATCTTTGTAAGTCTCTTCGAATTATCAGTTTGGTTTGGCCTACTAGATTGATCTTTCTTGCAATGGGAGAAGTGCTTAGCTTTGGGTTCAATCTTGCGGTGTCCTTTCCCAGTGACATTAGGGGCAGCAAGGCACGTATTGTATTGTTGACATCGAGGATAACAAGATGGTTTTTTTTATCATATTGCATGAATTTATCCCTCTACATCATGTCATCTTGCTTAAGGCATTACTCTGTTTTCATGAACTTAATACTCTAGATGCATGCTGGATAGCGGTCGATGAGTGGATTAATAGTAGTAGATGCAGGCAGGAGTCGGTCTACTTGTCTCGGACGTGATGCCTATATACATGATCATACCTATATATTCTCATAACTATGCTCAATTCTGTCAATTGATCAACAGTAATTCGTTCACCCACCGTAAGATACTTATGCTCTTGAGAGAAGCCACTAGTGAAACCTATGGCCTCGGGTCTATCTTCATCATATTAATCTTCCAATACTTAGTTATTTCCTTTGCTTTTTACTTTTCTTTTATTTTACTTTGCATCTTTATCACAAAAATACAAAAAATATTATCTTATCATATCTATCAGATCTCACTCTCGTAAGTGACCGTGAAGGGATTGACAACCCCTTATCGCGTTGGTTGCGAGGAGTTATTTGTTTTGTGTAGGTACGAGGGACTCGCGCGTAGCCTCCTACTGGATTGATACCTTGGTTCTCAAAATTGAGGGAAATACTTACGCTACTTTGCTGCGTCATCCTTTCCTCTTCAAGTAAATCCAACGGAGTGCTCAAGAGGTAGCAATTACAACAGGCAGAAGAGGGGTCACACCACTACATAGAGGGGGGAAGAGTTGGTGATGATGGCGGTGAAGTTGTTGGTGTAGGTTGCGGTGATGATGATGGCCCCGGTGGCGTTCTGGCGCCACCGGAAGAGAGGGGGGAAGAGCCCCTTCTTCTTCTTCTTCTTCTTATTCCTTGACCTTCTCCCTAGATGGGAGAAGGGTTTCCCCTCTGGTCCATGGCCTACATGGAGGCGGAGGGGCGAGAGCCCCTTCGAGATTGGATCTGTCTCTGTGTCTCTCTGTTTCTGTTCTCCCAGATCTGGCCTTTCACCGTTTCTTAAATTCTCGAAGATCCGTAACTATGATTGGGCTGAATTTTTGACACGATTATTATCCGGATATTGGCTTTCTTGCGGCGAAAGAAGGGCATCAACCGCCTTACGGGGTGGCCACGAGGGCCCATGGTGCGCCCCCTGCCTCGTGCCCCCCTCGGGCATCGTCTCGCGCTGATTCCACTTCCCAAAATTCACATATATTCCAAAAAAATCTCCTTCCGTTTTTATCCCGTTTGGACTCCGTTTGATATGGATTTTCTGCGAAACAAAAAACATGCAACAAACAGGAACTGGCATTGGGCACTGGATGAATATGTTAGTCCCATAAATTGCATAAAAAGTTGCCAAAAGTATATGAAAGTTGTATAATATTGGCATGGAACAATAAAAATTATAGATACGGCGGAGATGTATCATTAGTCACATTGCTCGCAAGGCTCATAGTGATGTGCATTACCGAGAGGGCCCAGAGATACCTCCCTCATACACGGAGTGACAAATCCTAATCTCAATCTATGCCAACTCAACAAACACCATCCGAGACACCTTTAGAGCATCTTTATAATCACCCAGTTACGTTGTGATGTTTGATAGCGCACAAGGTGTTCCTTCGGTATTCGGGAGTTGCATAATCTCATAGTCTGAGGAACATGTATAAGTCATGAAGAAAGCAATATCAATAAACTAAATGATCATAGTGCTAAGCTAACGGATGGGTCTTGTCCATCACATCATTATCTAATCATGTGATGTCGTTCATCAAATGACAACAGATGTCTATGGCTAGGAAACTTAACCATCTTTGATTAACGAGCTAGTCAAGTAGAGGCATACTAGGGACACTTTGTTTGTCTATGTATTCACTAAGTTTCCGGTTAATGCAATTCTAGCATGAATAATAAACATTTATCATGATATAAGGAAATCTAAATAACAACTTTATTATTGCCTCTAGGGCATATTTCCTGCAATTTCCCACTTGCACTAGAGTCAATAATCTAGTTCACATCGTCATGTGATTTCACGCCAATAGTTCACATCTTTAGGTGATTATTTAACATCTTCATGTGACTAATACCCAAAGGGTTTACTAGAGTCAATAATCTAGTTCACATCTGAGAGGATCGAGAAGAGGTGTCTAGAGGGGGGGGGGGTGAATAGACTCTTAACAAGAAAAAGTTGCAGTTTTTATTTTCTTCAAGTTAAGGTAGAGTTTTAGCACAAGTTTAAACATTCACAATACATATCAAGCAAGCATGACAAGAGTATATGAGCAGTGGAAAGTAAGGCATGCAATTTGCAAGAATGTAAATGGATGGGATTGGAGTGTGCAAACGCAGTTGGAGACACGAAGATTTTTGGCGTGGTTCCGATAGGTGGTGCTATCATACATCCACGTTGATGGAGACTTCAACCCATGAATGGTAACAGTTGCGCGAGTCCATGGAGGGCTCCACCCAGGAAGGGTCCATGAAGAAGCAACCTTGTCTATCCCCCATGGCCGTCGCCCACGAAGGACTTGCCTCACTAGGATAGATCTTCATGAAGTAGGCGATCTCTTTGCCCATACAAACTCCTTGGTTCAACTCCACAATCTTCACGGAGGCTCCCAAGTGACACCTAACCAATCTAGAAGACACCACCCTCCAAAAGGTAATAGATGGTGTGTTGATGATGAACTCCTTGCTCTTGTGCTTCAAATGATAGTCTCCCCAACACTCATCTCTCTCTCATAGGATTGGATTTGATGGAAATATGATTTGAGTGGAAAGCAACTTGGCGATGGCTAGAGATCAAGATTTATGTGGTTGGAGTGGAAGATCATGATCTCAACACAAGTGTAGGTGGTTCTCTCTCAGAAAATGTAACTTGGAAGTGTAGGCATGTTTTGATGGCTCTCTCAACGAATGAAGAGTGGGTGGAGCGGTATATATAGCCTCCGCACAAAATCTAACCGTTACACACAATTTACGAAACTCGATGGACCGAATCAGAAAACTCGGTCAGACCGATCCAGTTCTTAATGTGACTGTTAGGCTTTTCAGTGGGACCAACGTGATCAACTCGGTGGGACCGATGTGCTAGGGTTAGGGTAAAATCTCATCTCGGTTTGACCGATTACACAAACTCGGTGAGACTGATTTTGGTAATAAGCAGAACATAGAGTTGGTCAAGCAAACTCGGTGGGACCGATTGCATATCTCGGTGGGACCGAAATTATTGCAATAGTAACACAGAGTTTGCAAGCCCATCTCGGTGAGACCGGGATCCCATCGGTGAGGTCGAATTGATTAGGGTTTTTGGTACTGATACGTCTCCGTTATATCTACTTTTCCAAACACTTTTGCCCTTGTTTTGGACCCTAACTTGCATCATTTGAATGGTACTAACCCAGACTGACGCTGTTTTCAGCAGAATTGCCATGGTGTTATTTTTGTGCAGAAATAAAAGTTCTCGGAATGACCTGAAAATCAACGGAGATTATTTTTGGAATATATAAAAAATACTGGAAGAAAGATCCACGTCAGGGGTCCCACACCCTGTCCACGAAGGTGGGGGCGCGCCCTATCCCCCTGGGCGCGCCCCCTGCCTCGTGGGCCCCCTGGCGCTCCATCGACCTCAACTCCAACTCCATATATTCGTGTTCGGGGAGAAAAAATCAGAGAGAAGGATTCATCGCGTTTTACGATACGGAGCCGCCGCCAAGCCCTAAACTCTCCAGGGAGGGCTGATCTAGAGTCCGTTCAGGGCTCCAGAGAGGGGAATCCATCGCCATCGTCATCATCAACCTTCCTCCATCACCAATTTCATGATGCTCACCGCCGTGCGTGAGTAATTCCATCGTAGGCTTGCTGGACGGTGATGGGTTGGATGAGATTTATGATGTAATCGAGTTAGTTTTTGTTAGGGTTTGATCCCTAGTATCCACTATGTTTTGAGATTGATGTTGCTATGACTTTGCTATGCTTAATGCTTGTCACTAGGGCCTGAGTGCCATGATTTCAGATCTGAACCTATTATGTTTTCATGAATATATGAGAGTTCTTGATCCTATCTTGCAAGTCTATAGTCACCTATTATGTGTTATGATCCGTTAACCCCGAAGTGACAATAATCGGGATACTTACCGGTGATGGCCGTAGTTTGAGGAGTTCATGTATTCACTATGTGTTAATGCTTTGGTCTGGTACTCTATTAAAAGGAGGCCTTAATATCCCTTAGTTTCCAACAAGACCCTGCTGCCACGGGAGGGTAGGACAAAAGGTGTCATGCAAGTTCTTTTCCATAAGCACGTATGACTATATTCGGAATACATGCCTACATTACATTGATGAACTGGAGCTAGTTCTGTGTCACCCTATGTTATGACTGTTACATGATCGATTGCATCTGGCTTTATTCTCCATCACCGATCCATTGCCTACGAGCTTTTCATATATTGTTCTTCGCCTATTTACTTTTCCGTTGCTATTGTTACAATCACTACAAAACCCAAAAATATTACTTTTGCTATCGTTACCACTACTATCATATTACTTTGCTACTAAATACCTTGCTGTAGATATTAAGTTTCCAGGTGTGGTTGAATTGACAACTCAGCTGCAAATACTTGAGAATATTCTTTGGCTCCCCTTGTGTCGAATCAATAAATTTGGGTCGAATACTCTACCCTCAAAAACTGTTGCGATCCCCTATACTTGTGGGTTATCAAGAACATTTTCTGGCGCTGTTGCCGGGGAGCATAACTCTATTCTTTGAGTCACTTGGGATTATATCTGCTTATCATTATGAAGAACTTGAAAGATCAAAGAACCAAGATTTTTCCCTCAACTACGAGGGGAGGTTAGGAACTTTCATCTAGCTCTGCACTTGATTCACCTTCTGTTTTGAGTAGACTTGCGACACCTACACATGCTATTGATTCTGATAGGTCGCATGTTATTGATGATGTCACTTTTGCTTTGCATGATACTTATGATGAAACTACTTCTATGCTTGATACTACTGTGCCACTAGGTGAATTTCTTGATGAACAACTTGCTAGGGCTAGAGAGAATGAAACTATTGAAACTGATAATATTGATGAAAGTGATGATGAAGATTCTCCCCCTAGATATGAGTTGCCTGTTGTTCCTGAGGGTTATCTTATGGATGAAGAAACTGCTAGAGACTTCTTAGCTTTCAATGATAGATTTGATCTTAAGAAATTATTAGTTAACCTTAAAAAAAGTCTTTGAATGCTAGAATGAAATATGACCCTGCTTTTGCTACTTCACCTATCTTTATTACTGATAAGAATTATGATTTCTCTGTCGATCCTGATATAATTACTTTGGTTGAATCTGATCCTTTTTATGGCTATATATCTGAAACTGTTGTGGCACATCTTACTAAATTAAATGATATAGCTACCCTGTTCACTAATGATGAGAAAACTCGCTACTATTATATCCTTAAATTATTTCTGTTCTCATTAAAGGGTGATGCTAAGATATGGTTTAATTCTCTTGATCCTAGTTGTGTGCGTAGTCCCCGGGATATGATTTATTACTTCTCTGCTAAATATTTCCCCGCTCATAAGAAACAACCTGCTTTAAGGGAAATATATAATTTTGTGCAAATTTAAGAAGAGAGTCTCCCACAAGCTTGGGGGAGGCTTCTCCAATTACTTAATGCTTTGCCTGATCATCCTCTCAAGAAAAATGAAATACTTGATATCTTTTATAATGGACTAACCGATGCTTCCAGAGATTACCTGGATAGTTGTGCTGGTTGTGTTTTCAGGGAAAGAACAATTGATCAAGCTGAAAATTCTATTGAATAATATGTTGACCAATGAAAATAATTGGACACTTCCTGAACCAACTCCTAAGCCAACTCCGGAGAAAAGGGGTATTCTATTTCTCAGTCCCGAAGATATGCAAGAGGCAAAGAAATCTATGAAATAAAAAGTTATTAAAGCTGAAGATGTTAAGAATTTACCTCCTGTTGAAGAAATGCATGGTCTTAATTCATCACCTATTGAAGAAACACACGGTCTTGATAACCCAACACATGTAGTAAAAGTAAACTCTCTCTATAGATATGATAAAGCTAAAATCCCTCCTGCTAAGTTTGCTAGCCAATGTTTGGATGAATTTGATAACTTTATGGTTAAGCAAGAAAACTTCAATGCTTATGTTGGTAGACAATTGAAACATAATGCTTATATGACTGAACACTTGAGTGATTATATGGCTAGTGTTAAAGGTGACCTTAACTTATTAGTAAACATGCTTCTATGGTTACCACTCAAGTAGAACAAGTACTTAAAGCTCAAAATGATTTGCTCAATGAATTGAATAGTAAAAATAATGACTTTGTTGTTAGAGCTACAACTAGAGGAGGTAACGTGACTCAGGAACCTTTGAGGGCCACCCTAAGAGAATTGAGCAGGATTCTCAGAGAAATAACGTTGATGCACCTAGTCCTTCTAAGAGGAAGAAAAAGAAAAATGATAGGACTTTGCATGCTTCTAGTGAACCTATTGTAGACACAACTGAGAATCCCAATGATATTTCTATCTACGATGCTGAAACACAATCTCGTAATGAACATGAACCTAGTGATAATGTTAATGATGATGTTCATGTTGATGCTCAACCTAGCAATAATAATGATGTAGAAATTGAACCTGTTGTTGATCTTGATAACCCACAATCAAAGAATCAACGTTATGATACGAGAGACTTTGTTGCTAGGAAGCATGGTAAAGAAAGAGAACCATGGGTTCAGAAACCCATGCCTTTTCCTCCTAAACCATACAAGAAAAGGATGATGAGGATTTTGAGCGCTTTGCTGAAATGATTAGACCTATCTTTTTGCGTATGCGTTTGACCGATATGCTTAAAATGAATCCTTATGCTAAATATATGAAGGAAATAGTTACTAATAAAAGAAAGATTCCGGAAGCTGAAATTTCCACCATGCTTGCTAATTATACTTTTAAGGGTGGAATACCAAAGAAACTTGGAGATCCAGGAGTACCAACTATACCATGCTCCATTAAAAGAAACTATGTTAAAACTGCTTTATGTGATCTTGGAGCCAGTGTTAGTGTTATGCCTCTCTCTTTATATCGTAGACTTGATTTGAATAAGTTGACACCTACTGAAATATCTTTGCAAATGGCTGATAAATCAACTGCTATACCTGTCGGTATTTGTGAGGATGTGCCTGTTGTGGTCGCAAACGTTACTATTTTAACGGACTTTGTTATTCTTGATATTCCCGAGGACGATGGTATGTCTATTATTCTTGGAAGACCCTTTTTGAATACTGCAGGGGCTGTTATTGATTGCACCAAAGGCAATATCACTTTTCATGTTAATAGTAATGAGCATACGGTACACTTTCCGAGGAAACAACCTCAAGTCCACAATATCAATTCTATTGGAAAAATTTCAACAATTACTATTGGAGGTTTTGAATTTCCTCTTCCTACTATCAAGAAGAAATATGATATTCTTATTGTTGGGGATGTGCATATTCCCGTTGAGGTAACATAGTGTTATTCGAAAATTCTCCGGTTCCATGTTATTCGGAATGAGTTTGTTAACAAGACTTGATCAACCTTGTTAGTGGATTCCTTTTGATGAGCATGAGATGGATGAAGTTAGAAAACACTAGTGTTATTCAAAATTTCTCCGGTTCCATGTTATTCGGAATGAGTTTGTTAACAAGACTTGATCAACCTTGTTAGTGGATTCCTTTTGATGAGCATGAGATGGATGAAGTTAGAAAACACAACCCTCTGTACCCTATTTTTACTTTCTATTATTTATATTAAATAAAGCAAAAATAGTATTTTTCTGTCTGTTTTCTGAATTATCCTTGCAATAAAAAAATACCCCGAAAATAAATGTTCTCCAAATGCCCTGAAAATTAAATATGATTTTTTCTAGAATATTTGAGAATATCTGGCACTAAGAACACACCAGGGGGAGCAAGCACCTGGCCACGAGGGTCCAGGGCATGCCCACCCCCTCTGGGTGCGCCCCCTGCCTCGTGGGCCCATGGTGGCTCCCCTCCACTTATTCTAGCCACCACACACTCCTTCTTCCTCCCAAAAATAATCACTAACTAGCTCAAGCACGAGTTCTAGCTCATCTTGCTGCCATTTTCGATCTCCTAGCTCAAAGCTCCATTCACAAAACTGCTTTGGAGGATTGTTCTTTGGTATATGACTCCTCCAATGGTCCAATTAGTTTTTGTTCTAATGCTTTATTCATTGCAAATTTTTGCTGCTTAGGTGACCCTGTTCTTGAGCTTGCATGTCAAATTTATTTGGTCAAAAGTAGTTTTAATGCATGATATTGCCTCTAGGCACTTGTATGAGTAGTTGCTATCAATATTGTTGAGTTTGGTTCACTTATATTTTTGAGTTGCTAAAAATTTCAGAAAAAGATGAAGAGATTTTTTAGGGGCTCATCGAGCCGAAGCTCGAAGGATAAACAAAGTGAAGAGAACAAGAAGCCCAAGTATAATCTCCCTCACACCGCGGAGGTTCGGCCGTGTGAATGGCCTTGTGATGATTTCTTGAGAGCAGCCGGGATTTATGATGATTTCTATGAGTTGGCTGAGAATGCAGGCCTCACCGCCTTCCTCCACGATCAACGCGAACAGTATCTCTTACTCACCAATATCTTTGTGCAAAACTTTCATTTCCATGCTAGGAGCTCACCACCTTCGGTGGAATTTTATTTATATGATGAGCATAAGGAGATGTCACTTCATGATTTTTGTCGGGTTTGTTTGATCCCTTTTGAGGGTAGTGTAGAGGAACCACATCGTGACGGCGTGGAAGGGTTTATTGATACAATTGCTGTAGGGGAAATGAGGAAGGTTTCCAATGCAAGAATTACTAGCATACATTTTCCTGTTTTACGTTACTTTACAATATTTGCTAGTAGATGCTTAATTGGTCACGGAAACTGTGGCAACCTTAGTGCCCTAGATATTGTTATTTTGTGCCATGCATTGTTCTGTGATGACACATTTAGTCTGGGCGCTATTGTTGCAAAGCGGTTAAATCTTAACTGTACGAAGGGCCCCATCTTGGGACGTATCTTTGCCTTGCGCCTCGCTGCACACTTTAACATACCTATTAGGCATTATGAGAAGGAAGAGAAGTTGTTGCCTCCTGTTTTTATAGACTATAAGAGTATGGTAGCGCATGATTTTATCGTTAAGAATAAGGAAAAGATGCTTAAGTACAAGCTGCTTTTTGATAAAAATCACCCTGAGACTATCACTTTGCCTGCTCCTTGTTTGACTTATCTGCAGGCAAGTACCTTGTTCCGCCGAAGGCTATTCACGCCTACCGAAACCCCACATCAGCTACAGAGCCAGAGCCGGAACCACAATTTGGTCTTTCACGACAGTCTGTCTACTAGTGGGATCCGGAGGAGATTGCCAACCAGTGGCAACCTGAGGCCCCTTCTCAGTACGACACCAGCTTCAACTTCGGATATCCACCAGGCCATCCATGGGCATAGACCAACTTAGGCCAAAAGCCTAAGCTTGGGGGAGTATGTATCTCTCACCGACATTACATTCATGTTCACACACTCATGCTAGTTGTCGGTGTTCATACTTTTTCATTGAATCATCCATGCTAGTTTATTTTCCCGTTTATGCTTTCTTCTTGTGTGTTTGATAAATCTTAGAAAAAACAAAAAAAATTAGTTATAGCTTTTAGTTAGTTTACTTTTCATGTTGTAGTAGTAGTAATTAAAAAGAAAACCCAAAAAGATTTCTCGTTCTTCTTTTGCTTGTTGGGAGCTTTCCCGTGTAAATAGTTTCGTTTCTTTTCTTTCCTTTGGGGGTCGAGAGGAGAAGACCATAATGAAAATGTTGAGTGGCTCTCATATGCATTATTGTCAATCTAAAAAAGAGCCCATATTACCTTGTCTTCTATCTTGAATTGAATTCTTGCAGATTCCAGCTTAGTCCAATGCACGTGCACTATTATTATTATCCACACTATTCGGTCGTGCAAGTGAAAGGTAATAATGATGATCATATGATGAACTTATTTAGATGAGAAAATCTGGTATGAACTCGACCTCTCTTGTTTTTGTAAATATGATTAGTTCATTGTTCCTGATTCAGCCTATTATGAAAGAAACATATTTGCAATGACAATTAGAGATTGTAGTTTCTTATGCCATGCTTAATCAGCTAGGAGCTTATAATGGTTTACCTTGCGTGCCAACATGCTATTAAAATGGTTGTGATGTGGTATTATAGGGTGGTATCCTCTTTTGAACGATTCGAGTGGCTTGACTTGGCACATGTTCACGCATGTAGTTGAAACAAAATCAACATAGCCTCTACGATATTTATGTTCATGGTGCATTATGTCCTACTCATGCTTGCATTCGGTGTTGATTAATTTTAATGCATGTTCATGACTGTTGTCGCTCTCTAGCTGGTCGCTTCCCAGTCTTTTTCTAGTCTTCACTTGTACTAAGCAGGAATACTACTTGTGCATCCAACTCCATAAACCCCAAAGTTATTCCATATGAGTCCACCATACCTACCTATATACAGTATCTACCTGTCGTTCCAAGTAAATTTGTATGTGCAAAACTCCAAACCTTCAAATAAACATTCTGTTTTGTATGCTCGAATAGCTCATGTATCAACTAGGGCTATCTGTATCTTCCATGCTAGGCGGGTTATTCTCAAGAGGAGTGGACTCCGCACCTCACTCACGAGAAAATGGCTGGTCACCAGGATGCCCAGTCCCATGCTTTATGCAAATCAAATCAAAATAACTGCAAACAAAACTCCCTCGGGACTCTTGTTAGTTGGAGGCACTCGTTGTTTCGAGCAAGCCATGGATTGATGCTTGTTGGTGGAGGGGGAGTATAAACTTTACCATTCTGTTTGGGAACCGCCTATAATGTGTGTAGCATGGAAGATATCGAGATCTCTTAGTTGTTATGTTGACAATCAAAGTATACCACTCAAAATATTATTCATATCTATTTCAAAACCGATCTCTGGCACCTCTACAAATCCCTTCTTCCCTCTGCGAAGGTCCTATCTATTTACTTTTATGTTGAGTCATCATCCTCTTATTAAAAAACACCAGTTGGAGAGCACCGCTGTCATTTGCATCCATTACTGTTAGTTTACATTGAGTACGATTGTGACTGGATCTCTTTTACCATGAATTACAATATCTAGTCAGTCCTTGATCTTTAAAGGTGCTCTGCATTTATGTTTTGCGCTCTTAGAAAGGGCTAGTGAGATACCATCTTGTTATATCATATTATGATTGTTTTGAGAAAGTGTTGTCATCCGAGATTTATTATTATTGCTCGCTAGTTGATTATGCCATTGACATGAGTAAACATGAGACCTAAGTGTTATTGTGAATATGGTTAGTTCATAATCTTTGCTGAAAACCTGAATGCTGGCTTTACATATTTACAACAACAAGAGCAAACAAAGTTTGTAAAAGTTTTTCTTTATCACTTTCAGTTTATCAACTGAATTGCTTGAGGACAAGCAAAGGTTTAAGCTTGGGGGAGTTGATACGTCTCCGTCATATCTACTTTTCCAAACACTTTTGCCCTTGTTTTGGACTCTAACTTGCATCATTTGAATGGAACTAACCCGGACTGACGCTCTTTTCAGCAGAATTGCCATGGTGTTATCTTTCTGCAGAAATAAAAGTTCTCGGAATGACCTAAAAATCAACGGAGATTATTTTTGGAATATATATATAAAATACTGGAAGAAAGATCCATGTCAGGGGGCACACACCCTGTCCACGAGGGTGGGGGGCGCGCCCTACCCCCCTGGGCGCGCCCCCTGCCTCGTGGGCCCCCTGGCGCTCCACCGACCTCAACTCCAACTCCATATATTCGTGTTCGGGGAGAAAAAAATCAAAGAGAAGGATTTATCGCATTTTACGATATGGAGCCGCCGCCAAGCCCTAAACTCTCTCGGGAGGGCTGATCTTGAGTACGTTCGGGGCTCCGAAGAGGGGAATCCATCGCCATCGCCATCATCAACCTTTCTCCATCACCAATTTCATGATGCTCACCGCCGTGCGTGAGTAACTCCATTGTAGGCTTGCTGGACGGTGATGGGTTGGATTAGATTTATGATGTAATCGAGTTAGTTTTGTTAGGGTTTGATCCCTAGTATCCACTATGTTCTGAGATTGATGTTGCTATGACTTTGATATGCTTAATGCTTGTCACTAGGGCCCGAGTGCCATGATTTCAGATCTGAACCTATTATGTTTTCATGAATATATGAGAGTTCTTGATCCTATCTTGCAAGTCTATAGTCAGCTATGACCCGTTAACCCCGAAGTGACAATAATCGGGATACTTACCGGTGATGGCCGTAGTTTGAGGAGTTCATGTATTCACTATGTGTTAATGCTTTGGTCTGGTACTCTATTAAAAGGAGGCCTTAATATCCCTTAGTTTCCAACAAGACCCTGCTACCACGGGAGGGTAGGACAAAAGATGTCATGCAAGTTCTTTTCCATAAGCACGTATGACTATATTCGGAATACATGCCTACATTACATTGATGAACTAGAGCTAGTTCTATGTCACCCTATGTTATGGCTGTTACATGATTGATCACATCTGGCATAATTCTCCATCACCGATCCATTGCCTACGAGCTTTTCATATAATGTTCTTCGCTTATTTACTTTTCCGTTGCTATTGTTACAATCACTACAAAACCCAAAAATATTACTTTTGCTATCGTTACCACTACTATCATATTACTTTGCTACTAAATACCTTGCTGCAGATATTAAGTTTCCAGGTGTGGTTGAATTGATAACTCAGCGGAAAATACTTGAGAATATTCTTTGGCTCCCCTTGTGTCGAATCAATAAATTTGGGTTGAATACTCTACCCTCGAAAACTGTTGTGATCCCCTATACTTGTGGGTTATCAGGTAGTGGCTATGTCAATTGAACTCGGTGGCGCCGGATGGAAAATTTCGGTGGGGCCTAGTTTGACTTGTGGTTTGGGACATATGTGGATATGATAAAGTGGTTGAGGGCTTTGGAGCACATCACTAAGCACTTTGAGCAAGCAAGCCATTAAGCAACACCTCATCCCCTTTTAATAGTATTGGCTTTCCTATGGACTCAATGTGATCTTGGATCACTAAAAGCAAAATGCAGTGTCTTGAGACAATCCTTTGTCCTTATCATCTTGAAGGGGTTCCACATCTTCTTGTCCATGCCACTCCATCTGTTGAACTTATCTGAAATATACTAGATAAAAACATTAGTCCAACAAGAGATATGTTGACATTAATTACCAAAAGCCACCCAGGGAGCACTTGTGCTTTCAATCTCCCCCTTTTTGGTAATTGATGACAACATACACCAAAGCTTTAGAGAGTAGCAAGTAAAGCTTTGGAAAGACATGTAACATGCATGGACTCCCCCTACATGTATGCAATCATGTCAATTTGGAAAGTAAGAGCATGTGCATGGATAAACATGACAGAGCAAGCAATGTGTTACATGTATCTTGGCTATATGCATCAGAGCAAATGATGTGAGTATATGAAGTTGTAACTTCATGCTCATGATTCTTTCTTGCAAACAATATGTACATTAGCAAGAGATCCTCATGCACATGAGTGTGATGCATATACTTACCTTGTGTTCTTGAGCTAGCTTTGGAAGAGATGAAATTGGCTAAACAAAGTTAGATAACACAGATACATCTACTAGATAGAGCAAATGAAAGAACCACAAGAGTACCAAGACTGGGATGATATGTAGAGAGTGAGTACTAGGTACTCTATAGGTAGACATTTCCCCAAAGGAGAAATATATGCAATGAATTCAAGGATTTCCTTCCCTAGCAGTCTTTCTCCCCTTGAATCTTGTATTGGATAATGGGACAACATAGGGAAACAAAATCAGAGCAAACCGGATCATAAACATAAACATAACATAGACATGTCTTTCCCCTCTTAAAGACATGTGACTTCTCTCCTCTTGAACACCAAGCATCTCGGGCCTCTGATGTGATTACCTCTCTCTCCCTTTTTCTCTCTCCCCCTTTCTCTCTCTCCCCCTTTTGAAGAGAATAAGCTTTGATGTGATCTCTCTCCCCCTTTGACATCAATTTCCAAGAAGGGATCTTATAGAGTGTGAGTCAAAATAGGTTTGGTCCTTGAGTCATAGAGCAAAGCAGCATATAGATTGTGATGCTGGTAGAGGACAAGAATCATCGAGTGGAGCTGGAACAAAAGTGCAGGAACAACTGGCAAATTGTTTTCTCTGCAGTGAAATCGGTGACACCGAGTTATATTTTTCGTTGCACCAAAATGGTTCAGCGTGATCGAAAGAGACGAATCGGTATGACCGAGTTCCAGACAGAGAGAACATTTGTCACCTCAGCTCACTAGGCAAATGTAACATCCCAAATTTTCAATTTGGAATGTTATACATTAGATCATCATTGCATATCATATTTTATTTTGCATTTTGGTTGATCCTAGAAATTCTACGCAACTCAAGGACCCACGGAGAGAGTAGGGGATTTCATTATTTTCATATTTGAGTTTTCTCAAATTTGGAGAATAGGATCATTTGATTTTAATTATTTTATCATCAATTATTTCTATTACAAAAATATGAGAGAGGGAATAAAATGACTTTCCCAAAATAAAAAAATATTGATGATTTAATAATAAAATCAAATAAGATTTTATTTCGGAGTTTTTCGGTATTTTATTTGAATTTAGGAAAAATGTGCGTTTTTCAAAATTGCATTTAGGCCCCTAATAAATGTTCATCCTGTGAGGCGTGATTTTAGAAGCCCGGGAAAATTTATTTCGGGATTTTTGGAGTCCGTTTAGTATTTCTTCTTATTTTTCTTCTGCGCGTAATTATTTAAAAAAAACGAACCGACCTAGGGCCGTGTCCAACTAGGACTCTCGACCCGTTAGGCTATATAAGCCGGGGGAGAGACC
>NC_041384.1:170434318-170489822 GCF_002162155.2 Triticum dicoccoides
CGCCGCCGCCGCACGCCGCCCGAGGTTCGCCGCCTCAATTTCCGCGCCGTTTTTTTATTTTTTTTCGAAAAACTGTTCGGTTTTTCCGTCAATTTTCGTCCGTTTTTTAGTTTCGTTTTTTAAATAGATCGGTTTTTCCGGTTTATTTAAATAGCGAGCGTTCGTCCGTTCGTTCGTTCTAGCGAACGTTCGTCGTTTTTCTTTTTCTCGAATTTAATCCGCGATTTTTCTGATAGCGATTCCTGATCCGATTTTCTTTTTAGTATAACTTTTCGCTCGTTTATCGGAATCAGGCGATTCAAGCGCCTGGAGTTTCGTCTCGAAACCCTCTATCCGTTTAACCAACTTAAACAAGTTTTTGCTACTGTAAAATTTGCCTTAGATCCATATTAGTAGAACTAAGTTGTTTTCTTTCGCCGTTTGACTTTCGTTGCTTCGTTCGATTTGAATCTTTTTGCAAACCGGAGTTCTTAAGTTGAACCTTCTGGTTAGATCTCTTATTTGAGTTTTACCCGTGCATTAGATGAGTACTTATTGTATGCTTGTTTGTTTGTTTGCGATAGAGTACTCGGAGTGCGCCGCTTGTTACTTCGAATAACTAGGTTTCCCGGATCATCAGCAAGGCAAGTAACACTTTGATCATACCTTTCCTACTACCCAGTTTTATTGCATTAGATCAATCCTCACACATTGCATGATTAGGATCTAATTAAATTGTGGGATGTGAAGTAGTTGAGGTAGTACCTATTACCTGATTATTATCAAACCTTTGGGAGTTACTTCTGCGTTTGCTTATTATGCCATGCTATGCTAGTAGACGTGGATTGGGTGAGTGATATCCATGAAAGATGTGAGTTTGTTAATTAATGGTTTATTTAAGGTGGCAACTTAAACACACACTGGGTGGATTGAGGCACCTGGGTATTCCAGGACTTGCCTGTTTTCTTTTGGACCGCCACCCAGGCTCAAAGGGATCATGAGACTATTCATACTAGAAACTTCTGTGTGCAGCCACAAGCTATTATAGGCTCTAGCATAGTTGATTAAGTCGTGCGAACTCTTACAGTGGTAGACTAGCAGATGTACGGGATGTAGGTGGTACGGTCTACCCGATCGTAAGGTGCTAGCGCTTCTGAAAGACTATGTCTCGGTCATCCGTCTTCTCAAACACCATGTAGTGCGATAAACCAAACGGAGGTGATCGAGTCTTGTAGGGAAAAGTGTGCAAACCTCTGCAGAGTGTAATAAACTAATCATGGTTAGCCGTGTCCCCGGTTATGGACATCTTGAGTATCTAGTACTTGGATTATCATGTAAATCTCAACATGTTACTATAAATTAATTTTGTTGGGTTTTGTTTAATGATGATGCTTAATTGGGATTGAGGATGCTGTCAACCATTCTCAATGTTTAACAACTACCATGATAGTAATTAAATTTATTCCTTTGAAGTAGGGAAAATTGGCTTTAGGCGAAACTGTAACCATAGAGCTTTCCACCAGCCAAATATGCATATAGTATAGCTGTTTCATTCCATTACTCTCTAAGTGTTACATTGCCAGCATATTCCATGTGCTGACCCGTTTCGGGCTGCAACGTTAATGTTGCAGACTTTTCAGATGATGATTAAGGAGTTTTAGGCCGTGGTTCTATACTCAGTGATGTCGTTGGAGTTGATGGACTCACTTATCTTCCAAGCCTTCTGCTGTTATCGTTATTAGATGGCCTTAAGCCATATTTATTGTAATAAGTTCTCTATGGAGACACTCGATGTAATAAGTGTGTGATTGCTACTCTGTTATAAATCCTCCGAGTACTGTGTGGTGTCAGCATTACTGATCCAGGGATGACACCGGAACACAAAGATCAGACTGTTTGAGGTCTGGTCGCTACAGAGATGGTATCAGAGCACATGCTGACTGTAGGACATGACCACTAAGCTAAAGACCTAGATCACTATCCACTCTCTTCTCTTCTGACCTCTCATATTTTCTACTCTTTAGGATGGCGGATGCAAGGAACAAGTTCACGCAACCAGATGAAGATACACCCTTTGGACGTCATTTGAAGGAAGTCACTAGATACCTGAACATAGGAATACCAAGCTTCACCGGAACCTGCAACGCCACTTTACCTGAAGAAGAGCGCTGGATGATTCAAGTTCAAGTTCCAGGAAGGATGTTCATGCCAGTCACTGAGCCCATAGAGTTTTCTTTTGATGCACCAACTTGGAGTCTGGGAATGAGCATGGCAGCTCACATCGCCATGGGACGCATTGGAGAAGTCTACCGCAATGACCTCAAGGATACAATCTACCAGATTTGTGGGCGCCGAGATGAGCACTGGGAGATGATCAGCACCAGGAAGGATAGATCAATTGCAGCTTTTATCCAGGAGCTAAACCAGCACATTCGACGACAGGAGAACCAGATGTGTGCCGACATGATAGATCTGAAGATGGCTAAGACTAGAATCAAGGAACTAGAGGAAGAACTCAAGGCTACACGTGAAGATTATGAAGAAGAAATTGAAGTATTGGTGGAGAATAATGACGACCTGATCAAGAAGATTGGAATATTTGTGGGAGGCCCTACACCAGTAGAGGAAGACGAAGAACCCAAGGAGATTAGCCCGGAAGACTACATCATCATCGACGACACAGACTCGGACCCAGACGAAAGCGATGATGACTATGTTGATGAAGCTGGAGCAGATATCATGGAGTCTGCAACCAAAGAATATTTCTAGTAGACCACCTCATCAGTAGTAGTAGTCCACCATGTAAATATAGTAGTCCGAGCACTTTTGTGATAGTTAGATCGATTGTATGCCCTTGTTTGATTGAATGAAGTGAATTGTTTGCTTTTGCCTCATGTTCATATGGGTAGTGTTTTCTCCTTAAACCCCCTCTATTCTTACATCTCATCTTTTCTAAACCCTCAAATGCCTCCGAGACGTGACCCCGGATTTACCTTTCCACCGGAGCTCACTCAGTTGATCCAGCAGCAGAACACATTTATGCAGTTGCTAGTCCAGAATCAGAATCAGGGGAACAACAACAACAACCCACCACCACCACCTATTGATCACTTAGCCCGTTTTCTTAGGCTGAATCCTCCGGTGTTTTCCAGTAGCACCGAGCCGATAGTAGCAGATGATTGGCTCCACAAGACAGCCGGAGAGTTGACCACAGCAGGATGCACAGATGCGGAGAAGGTGAAGTTTGCCGCACATCAACTTGAAGGACCCGCAGCATCATGGTGGGAGAATTTCACAGCCACTTTCCCTATCGACACTATCACATGGGACCAGTTTCAGCAGGCTTTTCATACTGCACATGTTTCAGCGGGAGCTATGGCCATGAAGAAGCGTGAGTTTTGCAACTTGCGCCAAGGAGGACAGACAGTTGGCCAGTATGTGGAGGACTTTAGTAAGTTAGCACATTATGCCCCAGATGACGTCGCTACGGATGCAGCTAAGCAGGAGAAGTTTCTGGAAGGACTGAATGATGAGTTGAGCATGCAGTTGATGGTAGAAACCTTCAACAATTACCAGGAGTTGGTAGATCATGCTCTTATGATTGAAGGGAAGTAGCAGGAAATTGAGAATCGCAAGAGGAAGTATGGACAAGGAAAGTACACTTCAGGAGCTCAGCAGAAGCCACGTTTTACCCCTAGACCGGGAGGACATTTTCAGCATACCCATGGAGGAGGTAGCTCGCACAATCACAATGGCACCAGGAATGGTAATGGGAATGGAGGAAGCAACGGCCAGAATCGCACCAACCCATCAACCCCAGCCAAGAAGGACCTGAGCCAAGTCACTTGCTTTAAGTGTTCGAAGACCGGACATTATGCCAATGAATGCCCTGAAATACAAAATGGAAATGGCAATGGAAGCTCTGGGAAGAAGCCGAACCCTTTCAACAGGGGACAGGTGAACCATGTTAGCGTGGAGGAGGTTGAAGCTCAGCCTGATGCAGTAATAGGTAAGTTTTTGGTTAAGTCATTTACTGCACTCGTTCTTTTTATACTGGTGCATCGCATTCATACATCTCAAGGGGATTTGTGGATAAGTATAACCTGTCAACCCAAGCCCTTAGGTCACCCATGTTAGTAACCTCGCCTGGAGCAGAGTATGTGGCTAGTCTATGGTGTGATCGGTTACCATTAAGGATTGGTAACTATGTTTTTCCCTCAGACCTAATAGTATTGGAATCTCAAGGATTGGATGTGATATTAGGCATGGATTGGTTATCAAAGTATGAAGGGAATATTGAATGCGCTAGTAAGTCAATTTTGCTTACCACCCCAGAAGGGAGAAGGATCAAGTATGTATCCTGACATGTGCCGAAGAGGACTCAAGTAAATTGCTTAACAGGAGTTGTGCAGGAGGAAGTACCAGTGGTAAGGGATTTCCCTGAAGTATTGCCAGAAGAGTTGCCAGGCATGCCACCGGATAGAGATATTGAGTTTTTGATTGAGCTATTGCGAGGCACCGGGCCAATAACAAAGAGACCATATAGGATGCCAGCAAAGGATTTGGTAGAAATTAAGAAGCAGATTAAGGAGTTACTGGATAAAGGATATATTCACCCAAGTTCTTCGCCTTGGGGATCGCCAGTACTTCTAGTGGAGAAGAAGGATGGATCATTAAGAATGGTTGTTGATTATCGAGGATTGAATGAAGTAACGATTAAGAACAACTACCCACTACCAATGATCAATGATCTGTTTGATCGATTGCAAGGAGCTAAGGTATTTTCCAAGATCGATCTGCGATCAGGATACCACCAGTTGAAGATTCGAGAACAGGATATTCCTAAGACAGCTTTTACCACCAGGTATGGGCTGTACGAGTATACCGTTATGTCATTTGGTCTAACTAACGCACCTGCCTATTTTATGAAGATGATGAACAAAGTATTTATGGAGTTTTTGGATAAGTTCGTCGTAGTGTTCATTAATGATATCTTGGTTTACTCGAAGAATGAAGAGAAGCATAAGGAGCATTTGCGTTTGGTACTTGGAAAGCTCAAAGAACATCAATTATATGCCAAGTTTAGCAAATGTGAGTTTTGGTTGAAGGAAGTAGGATTCCTCAGACACGTTATATCTGGAGAATGTATAGCAGTAGATCCTACCAAAGTAGATACCGTGACCAAGTGGGAAGCACCAACAACAGTTGGAGAGATCCAGAGTTTTCTTGGACTCGCCGGATACTACCGGAGATTCATTGAGAATTTCTCAAAGATTGCAAAGCCTATGACGGAGTTATTAAAGAAAGATACCAAGTTCATATGGACGGAGGAATGTGAGGCTAGTTTCCAGGAGTTGAAGAAACGTTTGGTTACCTCACCAGTGTTGATTTTGCCAGACCAGACCAAAGATTATGAGGTGTATTGCGACGCTTCATGTCGAGGACTTGGAGCAGTGCTTATGCAGGAAGGGAGAGTTGTTTCATATGCCTCAAGAAAACTGAAGCCTCATGAGTTGAATTATGCTACGCATGATTTGGAGTTAGCAGCCGTAGTGCATGCTTTGAAAACATGGAGACATTTCCTCATTGGAAACCATTGTGAGGTGTATACGGATCATAAGAGTTTGAAGTACATTTTCACACAGAAGGAGTTGAATCTCAGACAAAGGAGATGGTTGGAGCTCATCAAGGATTACGATATGAGATTGCATTACCATCCCGGAAAGGCAAATTAGTAGCTGACGCATTAAGCCGTAAGAGCCACGTCAATACATTAATGACGGGAGAAATACCAAGGGAGTTAGCCGAAAATCTTCGAGAGTTATGTTTGGAAATAGTTCCGAGAGGCTATGTAGCAGCATTGGAGATTCAGTCAACTTTGATGAATAGAATCAGAGAAGCTCAGAAGACTGACAAGGAGATTGCCACTATAAAGGAGAAACGAAGCAAAGGAAAAGCTAAAGGATTTCGTGAGGATGAGCACGACACCCTATGGTTTGAAGACCATGTTTATGTGCCCAATGACCCGGAGATCAGGAAGTTGATTCTGCAAGAGGCACATGATTCACCATATTCGATTCACCCAGGAAATACCAAGATGTATTTGGATTTGAAAGATATTTTCTAGTGGACCGGAATGAAGAAGGATATTGCGGAGTATGTAGCAGTTTGTGATGTGTGTCAGAGAGTAAAGGCAGAGCATCAGAAGCCAACAGGATTGCTACAACCATTGCCGATACCCAAATGGAAGTGGGATAAGTTAGGCATGGATTTTATCATGGGATTACCCAGGACTCGTTCAGGCTATGACTCGATTTGGGTTGTAGTCGATCGGTTGACGAAGGTAGCTCATTTCATCCTAGTAAAGACCACTTACACCAGTGCTAAGTTGGCAAAGATATACATGACTAGGATCGTATGTTTGCATGGAGTTCCGAGGAGTATCGTATCAGATAGAGGAACCCAGTTTACCTCAAAGTTCTGGAAGCAGTTGCACGAAACTTTGGGAACTATGCTAGAATTCAGTACAACTTTTCATCCACAGACAGATGGACAGACCGAGAGAGTCAATCAGATTTTGGAGGATATGCTGAGAGCTTGTGCGCTAGATTACGGATCTAGTTGGGACGACAATTTGCCATATGCAGAGTTCTCTTACAACAACAGTTACCAAACCAGTTTAAAGATGGCCCCTTTCGAAGCCTTGTATGGAAGGAGGTGCAGGACACCGTTGTCATGGGACAAAGTTGGAGACCGCTAGTTGTTTGGACCTGACTTGATTAAAGAGTCTGAACAGAAGGTGAAGTTGATTCATGATAGGCTCAAGGTAGCTCAGTCCAGACAGAAGAGTTATGCAGATTCTAAACGCAAGGAGATAGTTTATGAAGTCGGAGATCGAGCTTATCTTCGAGTATCTCCACTTCGGGGAACAAAGCGTTTTGGAGTTAAAGGGAAGTTAGCGCCACGATTTGTAGGACCATATCGAGTTTTGGAGCGTATGGGAGAAGTGGCCTACAAGTTGGAATTACCTGAAGGATTGTCGGGAGTTCATGATGTGCTCCACGTTTCCCAGTTGAAGAAGTGTCATGCAGAGATGGCTGACATACCGTTGAGAGACACAATGCCATTGGAAACTATTCAGTTGGATAACGATTTGACCTACGAGGAGAAACCAGTTAAGATTCTCGAGTTTGCCAATCGAGTCACTCGCAGCAAGGTTATCAAGTTTTGCAAAGTTCAGTGGAGCCACCACACAGAGGATGAAGCCACCTGGGAACGAGAGGAAGATTTGCTCAAGGACCACCCTCACCTATTTTCTAGCCAACCCGAATCTCGAGGGCGAGATTCATCTTAAGGGGGGTAGGTTTGTAACATCCCAAATTTTCAATTTGGAATGTTATACATTAGATCATCATTGCATATCATATTTTATTTTGCATTTGGGTTGATCCTAGAAATTCTACGCAACTCAAGGACCCACGGAGAGAGTTGGGGATTTCGTTATTTTCATATTTGAGTTTTCTCAAATTTGGAGAATAGGATCATTTGATTTTAATTATTTTATCATCAATTATTTCTATTACAAAAATATGAGAGAGGGAATAAAATGACTTTCCCAAAATAAAGAAATATTAAGGATTTAATAATAAAATCAAATAAGATTTTATTTCGGAGTTTTTCGGTATTTTATTTGAATTTAGGAAAAATGTGCGTCTTTCAAAATTGCATTTAGGCCCCAAATAAATGTTTACCTTGTGAGGCTTGATTTTAGAAGCCCGGAAAAATTTATTTCGGGATTTTTGGAGTCCGTTTAGTATTTCTTTTTATTTTTCTTCTGCGCGTAATTATTAAAAAAACGAACCGACCTAGGGCCGTGTCCGACTAGGACTCCCGGCCCATTAGGCTATATAAGCCGAGGGAGAGGCCCAGCCGAAGCTAACCCTAGCCGCCCCAGCCCCGCCACCGCCGCCACCTCCCCGCCGCCGCCGCCGCCGTCGCCGCATGCCGCCGCCGTCACCGCACGCCGCCCGAGGTTCACCGCCTCGATTTCCGCGCCGTTTTTTCTTCGAAAAACCGTTTGGTTTTTCCGTTGGTTTTCGTCGGTTTTTTTAGTTTCGTTTTTTTAAATAGATCGGTTTTTTTGGTTTATTTAAATAGCGAGCGTTCGTCCGTTCGTTCGTTCTAGCGAACGTTCGTCGTTTTTCTTTTTCCCGGATTTAATCCGCGATTTTTCTGATCGCGATTCCTGATCCGATTTTCTTTTTAGTATAACTTTTCGCTCGTTTATCGAAATCAGGCGATTCAAGCGCCTGGAGTTTCGTCTCGAAACCCTCTATCCGTTGAACCAACTTAAACAAGTTTTTGCTACTGTAAAATTTGCCTTAGATCCAGATTAGTAGAACGAAGTTGTTTTCTTTCGCCGTTTGACTTTTGTTGCTTCGTTCGATTTGATTCTTTTTGCAAACCGGAGTTCTTAAGTTGAACCTTCTGGTTAGATCTCTTTTTTGAGTTTTACCCATGCATTAGATGAGTACTTATTGTATGCTTGTTTGTTTGTTTGCGATAGAGTACCCGGAGTGCGCCGCTTGTTACTTCGAATCACTAGGTTTCCCGGATCATCAGCAAGGCAAGTAACACTTTGATCATACCTTTCCTACTATCCAGTTTTATTGTATTAGATCAATCCTCACACATTGCATGATTAGGATCTAATTAAATTTTGGGGTGTGAAGTAGTTGAGGTAGTACCTATTACCTGATTATTATCAAACCTTTGGGAGTTACTTCTGCGTTTGCTTATTATGCCATGCTATGCTAGTAGACGTGGGTTGGGTGAGTGATATCCATGACAGATGTGAGTTTGTTAATTAATGGTTTATTTAAGGTGGCAACTTAAACACACACTGGGTGGATTGAGGCACCTGGGTATTCCAGGACTTGCCTGTTTTCTTTTGGACCGCCACCCAGGCTCAAAGGGATCATGAGACTATTCATACTAGAAACTTCTGTGTGCAGCCACAAGCTATTATAGGCTCTAGCATAGTTGATTAAGTCGTGCGAACTCTTACAGTGGTAGACTAGCAGATGTACGGGATGTAGGTGGTACGGTCTACCCGATCGTAAGGTGCTAGCGCTTCTGAAAGACTATGTCTCGGTCATCTGTCTTCTCAAACACCATGTAGTGCGAGAAACCAAACGGAGGCGATCGAGTCTTGTGGGGAAAAGTGCGCAAACCTCTGCAGAGTGTAATAAACTAATCATGGTTAGCCGTGTCCCCGGTTATGGACATCTTGAGTATCTAGTACTTGGATTATCGATCATGTGAATCTCAACATGTTACTCTAAATTAATTTTTTTGGGTTTTGTTTAATGATGATGCTTAATTGGGATTGAGGATGCTATCAACCATTCTCAATGTTTAACAACTACCATGATAGTAATTAAATTTATTCCTTTGAAGTAGGGAAAAATTGGCTTTACGCAAAACTGTAACCATAGAGCTTTCCACCAGCCAAATATGCATATAGTATAGCTGTTTCTTTCCATTACTCTCTAAGTGTTACATTGCCAGCATATTCCATGTGCTGACCCGTTTCGGGCTGCAACGTTAATGTTGCAGACTTTTCAGACAACGATTAAGGAGTTTTAGGTCGTGGTTCTATACTCAGTGATGTCGTTGGAGTTGATGGACTCACTTATCTTCCAAGCCTTCCGCTGTTATCGTTATTAGATGGCCTTAAGCCATATTTATTGTAAGAAGTTCTCTATGGAGACACTCGATGTAATAAGTGTGTGATTGCTACTCTGTTATAAATCCTCCGAGTACTGTGTGGTGTCAGCATTACTGATCCAGGGATGACACAGGACACAGAGATCAGACTGTTTGAGGTCTGGTCGCTACAGCAAATAAGATCTCACAAAGATCTGCAAGGAATTAACTGAAAGATTTGCAATGAATTGGATGCTGGGAATATGGTACAAAAACAAAGAAAAAGAAACGAAATCTAGATGAAGGGAAATAAATATGCAAGAGACAAATGCAGGAAAAACATAGAAACACTTGAGAACTTCATCTAGAATTGGTGGCGACAGAGTCACCTATGTTAGAGTATATTGACCGAGGAGTCAAGTGAGAACACTTGATCGTAGGTCATACTCATCGTTTAAGCTCAAAATGGGGTTACCATTTATCGTTTAAGCTTTTGATGTATTCACATCTTGTTGAGTTGCTTTGACCCATGACTCGGGGTAAAGCTTCTCTAAGATGGAATAACATACCTTGGGTGGTGGTTTTGAACTTGATCATGTAGTTAAACTTGTGTGGGTTGCTCAAGGTTGATGTAGCTCATCAAGAGTTGGGAGCACCACTTGTAATTAGAGTTCATCTACCTACGTGGGTTAGTCTTGCAAGGAAGAGCACTTGTGTATCCAAGATGACAATCATGAAATTTGATATAGAATTTGTCAAAGGATATGTTGAAGGATTTCATGCTCCCTTTTCTTCGACCACCATGGAGTAGAGACTTGGTGATGTAAAGATTGCTCAAGATGTGTGTGAGTTGCAATCTCATGGATTTAGATTCATCCAAGTACCTACAAGGGTTAGATAGCATGCAAGGGTGCAAATATATCCAAGAAATATGATCATCATCATAAGAGAAGAAGTCAAGGATTAGTCAAAGGCTTATGCCTTGCATGTATCCGAATGGGGTTTCTACTCCAAGTTTGAAGCATCAATGATGTTCAATTCACCTCTCAAACGAAAAAGGCTTTCTCATCAAGTGGTTTGGTGAAGATATCCACCAATTGCTTATCGGTATGAACATTCTTAAGATCAATGTCTCCTTTAGCAACATGATCTCGAATGAAATGATGACAAACTTCAATATGCTTAGTTCGATAATGTTGCACGGGGTTGTGAGCAATCTTAATGGCACTTCCATTGTCACAAAGCAAAGGAACATGTTTCACATATATCCCATAATCTTTAAGAGTTTGGGTCATCCAAAGTAATTGACCACAACATGAACCAGTGGCAATGTATTCCGCTTCGGCAGTGGATAAGGATACCGAGTTTTGTTTCTTGGAAGACCAAGACACAAGAGATCTACCAAGAAATTGACAAGTACCCAAATTGTACTTTCTATCAACCTTGTCTCCGGCATAGTCCGAATCAGAGTAGCCAACAAGATCAAAAGAAGACCTCTTAGGATACCAAATGCCAAAATTTGGTGTATGTATTAAGTATGTCACTATCCTCTTCACAGCCTTAAGATGACATTCTTTGGGGGCCCCTTGATATTGTGCACACATGCACACACTTAGCATAATATCGGGACGGGAGGCACATAGATATAACAATGAACCAATCATAGAGAGATAAACCTTTTGTTCAACCGGTTTGCCATCCTTGGTCATGTCAAGATGTCCACTAGTAGGCATGGGAGTTTTCATACCTTTGCTTTCTTGCATGTTGAACTTCTTGAATAAGTCCTTGGTGTACTTTGTTTGAGAAACAAAGGTACCTTCCTTTGTTTGCTTGATTTGCAAACCAAGAAAGAACTTGAGTTCACTCATCATAGACATCTCAAACTTCTCCGACATAAGCTTTCCAAACATCTCACTAAAATGAGGGTTAGTTGAACATAAATTTGGCAAACAAATAATTCACCATTAACCCTTTTAGTAAAAAGAGTGGAATCTATTTTTCCAATCTCAAAGCCTTTTTGAATAAGGAACTTGGTCAAGCATTTAGACCATGCTCTAGGAGCTTGTTTAAGACCATAAAGAGCTTTGTGAAGTTTGTAAACATGATTAGGTTTCTTAGGATTGACAAAGCCTGGAGGTTGCTTAACATAACCTTCATCCTCAATTTCACCATTTAAGAAAACACTTTTAATATCCATTTGGTACAAGGTGATATCATGGTGATTAGCATAGGCAAGTAAGATGCGGATGGACTCAAGTCTGGAAACGGGGGCATATGTCTCACCATAGTCCATACCTTCGACTTGAGTGTAGCCTTGGGCGACGAGACATGCTTCGTTGCGAACGACTTGACCATCTTCGTCTTGCTTTTAGCAAAACACCCATTTGGTACCGATGATGTTGTGGTTGTTGTCGGGCTTCTCGACCAATGTCCACACTTGATTTCTCTCAAAGTTGTGTAGCTCTTCATGCATGGCATTTATCCAATCTGGATCTTCCAATGCTTCTTCAATCTTCATAGGTTCAATGCTAGAGATGAATGAATAATGTTCATAAAAATTAGCCAAACGATATTTAGAGCGAGTGATTCTCCCGGTTTGGTATCATTGTAGATTTTCTCGACGGGATGGTCTCTGGCGACTCTTGCTCGAACTCGTGAGAGCTTTTGTTTTGTTCAGGGTGGAACATTTTCTTCATCATCTTGTCCTTCTTCATTGTTGACGTTGTCATTTCCTTGTCGTGGTGGAGAAGGAGGTTGACGAGGTTCATCTTGGCGTACTTCCTTGTTTTCTTCGTCTTAGAGTGTCCCACTTGTGGATGCTTCCGTATCAAATCTTGGTTCACCTTGTCGTGAGGTAGAAGCTTCCACTTGGACGGACGAGGAACTTTCCTTCACCTCTGTCGGACGGATCTTGCCGATAGACAAGTCTTCGATTGCTTTTTGAAGGATCTTTATCTCATACATTGATTGGCAATTGCTCTACTTGTGAGCCGTTAGATTCATCAAACTTCACATCTACTGTCTCTTCAACCTTTCGGGTGAAATTGTTGTAGACATGGTAAGTGTGAGAGTTTGATCCATAACCAAGTAGGAAACCTTCATGAGATTTAGGGGCAAATTTGGAACGATGATGCTTACCAAGAATGTAGCACTTTGAGCCGAATACTCGAAAGTATCCAACTTGGGGTTTATTACCGGTGAGGAGCTCATATGCCGTCTTGCCGAGTAGCTTGTGAAGATATAAGCGATTTGTTGCATGACAAGCTATCTCAACCGCTTCCGCCCAAAACTGTTTTGGAGTCTTGTACTCATCAAGCATCGTTCTTGCCATCTCAATAAGAGTTCGGTTCTTCCTCTCAAAAACTCCATTTTGTTGAGGCGTGTACGTAGCTGAGAACTCATGTGAAATCCCTTCTTCGTCAAGAAAGGTATCCACATTTGTGTTCTTGAACTCCGTTCCATTGTCGATGCGAACCTTCTTGATCTTCACTTCAAATTGATTTTGGGACTTCCTAGCGAAGTTTTTGAAAATCTTTTGGACCTGCGATTTATCATCAAGAAAGAACACCCACGTAAATCTTGAAAGATCATCGACTATGACAAGACCAAATGAGTTACCACCGAGGCTCTTGTAGCATTGGGAGCGAAAAGATCCATGTGAATTAGCTCAAGCGGTCTTCTCGTGGTCATGATGTTCTTCACGGGGTGGCTTCCTCCAACTTGTTTTCCTGCTTGACAAGCACTACACAGTCTGTCCTTGTCAAATATAACATCTTTTACTCCAAGGATATGATCACCTTTAATAAGCTTATCAAGATTTCGCATGCCCACATGACCTAACCTTCTATGCCACAACCAGCCTTTCGAGGATTTAGCGATTAGGCAAGTTCTAGGTTGAGCCTTTCTAGTGAAATCAACAATATAGATCACCTCTACGTGTGCCGATAAAGACCATTTTATGATTATCTCTACTAAACACTTGGCAATCTACTCCAGTAAATAGGACATTGAAACCAAAGTCAGCAAGTCTAGATACGG
Source organism: Triticum dicoccoides (assembly GCF_002162155.2). NCBI lineage: Eukaryota > Viridiplantae > Streptophyta > Magnoliopsida > Poales > Poaceae > Triticum > Triticum dicoccoides. The sequence continues at coordinate 170,448,044 of NC_041384.1, forward strand.
AAAGTAAATTGTAGACAAGAGATTCAACGAGCATGAAATTTTGTATGGAGCTATCATGTGAGATGGCCACCTTACCAAGGCCAACCACCTTACCATTTGAGTTATCACCAAAAGTGACATACTTTCGAGGGCCATTGTTTTCAGCAAGCTCACGAAACATATCCTTGTTTCCGTTCATATGATCGGTACATCCACTATCAAGGACCCGGTCCTTTCCTCCAGCCATGTAGCTGCGAAGATTGGCCATAAGACCAAAGTGTCTCATAAACTCATCGAGATCAAGGTCACTATCATCATCCTCATCATAGTATCCATGTTCATCATCGTCTTGTGACGGGTCAATTCCTAGAGAGGGTAATTCATTAGATAAATGGTCATCACAATAGTCATCTTTATGAATTCTAATGGCTTCAGAGACGATGTTGCTAATGATTCCAACATCTCCTTTGGCACTTGTAAGATTAGTAAGCTCAAATAGACAATCACCAAATTTGGGATCATTGTAACTCATCTTACTCAAGGCAATAGACTTATGAAGGATCTCATCTAAGTTTTTCAAGGAATAGTTTTGAAATCGTTCCTCAAGGAATCTCCATATGGTGTAGGCACAATCAAGAGCAGGCAAGCTAGCAAGCAAGTTTCTAGGCAAACCTCTAGTGATTAAATTGACAGTTCTAAGATTACGGATCATGTCAATAGACTCATCAAGGGTAGGATGCACAGGATCAACATGAGGTGCACAAGGGCTAGTAATGTACTTGTTCAAATGATATTCATTGAAAATCTCAAGCATCTCAATTTTCCACTCATGAAAGTACTCTCCATCAAGAATAGGCACTCTAAGTCTAAGACTCCCCAACGTAGACTCATCCAACTTCCTCCAAAGGTGTTTAAACCAAAGCAATGGAGACCAAAGCTCTGATACCAATTGAGAGGATCGAGAAGAGGTGTCTAGAGGGGGGTGAATAAACTCTTAACAAGAAAAAGCTGCAGTTTTTATTTTCTTCAAGTTAAGGTAGAGTTTTAGCACAAGTTTAAACATTCACAATACATATCAAGCAAGCATGACAAGAGTATATGAGCAGCGGAAAATAAGGCATGCAATTTGCAAGAATGTAAATGGATGGGATTGGAGTGTGCAAACGCAGTTGGAGACACGGAGATTTTTGGCATGGTTCCGATAGGTGGTGCTATCGTACATCCACGTTGATGGAGACTTCAACCCACGAAGGGCAATAGTTGCGCGAGTCCACGGAGGGCTCCACCCACGAAGGGTCCATGAAGGAGCAACCTTGTCTATCCCACCATGGCCGTCGCCCACGAAGGACTTGCCTCACTAGGGTAGATCTTCACGAAGTAGGCGATCTCCTTGCCCGTACAAACTCCTTGGTTCAACTCCACAATCTTGACAGAGGCTCCCAAGTGACACCTAACCAATCTAGGAGACACCACTCTCCAAAAGGTAATAGATGGTGTGTTGATGATGAACTCCTTGCTCATGTGCTTCAAATGATAGTCTCCCCAACACTCAACTCTCTCTCATAGGATCGGATTTGATGGAAAGATGATTTGAGTGGAAAGCAACTTGGGGATGACTAGAGATCAAGATTTATGTGGTTGGAGTGGAAGATCTTTATCTCAACACAAGTGTAGGTGGTTCTCTCTCAGAAAATGAAAGTTGGAAGTGTAGGCATGTTCTGACGGCTCTCTCAATGAATGAAGAGTGGGTGGAGGGGTATAGGATACGTCCATTTTGCATCATGCTTTTATATCGATATTTATTGCATTATGGGATGTTATTTCACATTATGTCACAATACTTATGGCTATTCTCTCTTATTTTACAAGGTTTACATAAGGAGGGAGAATGCCGGCAGCTGGAATTCTGGGCTGGAAAAGGAGCAAATATTAGAGACCTATTATGCACAACTCCAAAAGTCCTGAAACTCCACGGAACTTATAATAAATAATGAAAATTCCTCGCCAAAGATGAAGACCAGGGGGCCCACACCCTTTCCACGAGGGTGGGGGCGCCCCCCTAGGGCGTGCCCCTACCCCGTGGGCCCCCTGGTGGCTCTCCGATGACCATCTTCTGCTATATGAAGTCTTTCGTCGAGAAAAAAACCGGAAGCAACCTTTTGGGACGAAACTCTGCCACCACGAGGCGGAACCTTGGCGGAACCAATCTAGGGCTCCGATAGAGTTGTTCTGCCAGGGAAACTTCCCTCCCGGAGGGGGAAATCATCGCCATCGTCATCACCAACGCTCCTCTCATCGGGAGAGGGCAATCTCCATCAAGATCTTCATTAGCACCATCTCATCTCAAAACCCTAGTTCATCTCTTGTATCCAATTCTTGTCTCCAAGTCCGAGATCGGTGCTAGTAGGTTGCTAGTCGTGTTAATTACTCCTTGTAGTTGATGCTAGTTGGTTTAATTGGTGGAAGATCATATGTTCAGATCCTTTATGCATATTATTAACCCTCTGATTATGAACATGAATATGCTTTGTGAGTAGTTACGTTTGTTCCTGAGGACAAGGGAGAAGTCTTGCTATTAGTAGTCATGTGAATTTGGTATTCGTTCGATATTTTGATGAGATGTATGTTGTCTAGCCTCTAGTGGTGTTATGTGAACGTCGACTACATAACACTTCACCATTATTTGGGCCTAGAGGAAGGCATTGGGAAGTAATAAGTAGATGATGGGTTGCTAGAGTGACAGAAGCTTAAACCCTAGTTTATGCGTTGCTTCGTAAGGGGCTGATTTGGATCCATATGTTTCATGCTATGGTTAGGTTTACCTTAATACTTTTGTTGTAGTTGCGGATGCTTGCAATACAGGTTAATCATAAGTGGGATGCTTGTTCAAGTAAGAACAGCACCCAAGCACTGGTCCACCCACATGTCAAATTATCAAAGTACCGAACGCGAATCATATGAACGTGATGAAAACTAGCTTGACGATATTCCCATGTGTCCTCGGGAGCGCTTTTCCTTATATAAGTGTTTGTCCAGGCTTGTCCTTTGCCACAAAAAGGATTGGGACACCTTGCTGCACTTTATTTACTTTTGTTACTTGTTGCTCGTTACAAATTATCTCATCACAAAACTATCTGTTACCACTTATTTCAGTACTTGCAGAGAATACCTTGCTGAAAACCGCTTATCATTTCCTTCTGCTCCTCGTTGGGTTCAACACTCTTACTTATCGAAAGGACTATGATAGATCCCCTATACTTGTGGGTCATCAAGACTCTTTTCTGGCGCCGTTGCCGGGGAGTGAAGCGCCTTTGGTAGGTGGAATTTGGCAAGGAAAAATTTATATAGTGTGCTGAAATTTACTCTCACTTGTTACTATGGAAAGTAATCCTCTGAGGGGCTTGTTCGGGGTATCTTCACCCCGACCAGTAGAGCAAAGAGTTGCTCCTCAACCTACTGAACCTATTGAAAATGAAATTCCTTATGAGTATCCTTCGGGTATGATAGAAAAACTGCTAGCTAATCCTTTTACAGGAGATGGAACAAAGCATCCTGATGAACACCTAATATATGTGGATGAAGTTTGTGGATTATTTAAGCTTGCAGGTATACCCAATGATGTTGCTAAGAAGAAGGTCTTCCCTTTATCTTTGAAGGGAGATGCATTGACATGGTATAGGCTATGTGATGATACGAGATCATGGAACTATAGAAGATTGAATTGGAATTTCATCAAAAGTATTACCCTATGCATCTTGTTCATCATGACCGCAATTATATATATATATAATTTTTGGCCTCGTGAAGGAGAAAGCATCGCTCAAGCTTGGGGGAGGCTTAAATCAATGTTATATTCATGCCCCAATTATGAGCTCCCAAGAGAAACAATTCTTCAAAAAATTTATGCTCGGCTTTCTGAAAATAATCGCACCATGCTTGATACTTCTTGTGCTGGCTCTTTTATGATGAAGACTATTGGATTTAGATGGGAATTATTGGATAGAATTAAACGCAACTCTGAAGATTGGGTTCTCGACAAAGGTAAGGAGTCAGGTATGACACCTAAGTTTGATTGTGTTAAATCTTTTATGGATACCGATATTTTCTGTAAGTTTAGCACTAAATATGGACTTGATTATGAGATAGTAGCTTCTTTCTGTGAATCTTTTGCTACTTATGTTGATCTCCCTAAGGAGAAGTGGTTTAAATATCATCCTCCCATAGAAGTAAAAGTAGCCGCACCAATTAAAGTTTAAGAAAAGACTGTCACTTATAATGATCCTATTGTTCCTACTTGTTATTATGAGAAACCACCTTTCCCTGTTAGGATAAAGGATCATGCTAAAGCTTCAACTGTGGTTCGTAAAAGCAATATTAAAACATATACACCTCCTGAGCAAGTTAAAGTAGAACCTAATATTGCTATTGTTAAAGATCTCTTGTGTGATAATATTGATGGGCATGTTATTCAGTTCTGCGGTGAAACTGCTAGAATTGCTAAACCTTGTGCTAAAGATAAACATAGACCTGTGGTAGGTGTGTCTGTTATTACTGTTAAAATAGGAGAACATTGTTATCATGGCTTATGTGATATGGGTGCTAGTGCTAGTGTTATACCTTATGACTTGTATAAAGAAATCAAGCATGAAATTGCACCTGCTGAGTTAGAAGATATTGATGTCACAATTAAACTTGCTAATAGAGATACTATTTCAGCAATGGGAATTGTTAGAGATGTTGAAGTCTTGTGCGGGAAAACTAAATATCCTGCTGATTTTCTTATTCTTAGTTCCCCACAAGATAGCTTTTGTCCCATTATATTTGGTAGACCCTTCTTCAACACTGTTAATGCTAAGATAGACTGCGAAAAGAATGTTGTTACTATTGGCTTGGATGATATGACTCATGAATTTAATTTCTCTAAATTTAGTAAACAACACTGTGAAGAAGAATTGCCTAGTAAGGATGAAATTATTGGTCTTGATTCTATTGCCGTACCTCCTAGTGATCCTTTAGAACAATATTTGCTAGACCATGAGAATAATATGTTTATGAATGAAAGAAGGGAAATAGATGAAGTATTCTTTAAATAGGAACCTATGCTGAAACACAATTTGCCTGTTGAAATCCTAGGGGATCCTCCTCCACCTAAAGGTGATCCCGTGTTTGATGCTTAAACCGTTGTCTGATAATCTTAAATATGCTTATCTTGATGAAAAGAAGATATATCCTGTTATTATTAGTGCTAACCTTTTAGAGCATGAAGAAGAAAGATTATTGAAAACTCTGAAGAAGCACCGTGCTGCTATTGGATATACTCTTGATGATCTTAAGGGCATTAGTCCCACTCTATGTCAACATAAAATAAATTTGGAAGCAGATGCCAAACCAGTCGTGATCCTCAACAACGTTTGAATCCTAAACTGAAAGAAGTGGTAAGAAAAGTAATACTAAAGCTTCTGGAGGCAGGTATAATTTATCCCATTGCTGATAGTCAGTGGGTAAGTCCTGTTCATTGTGTCCCTAAGAAGGGAGGTATTACTGTTGTTCCTAATGATAAAGATGAATTGATTCCACAAAGAATTATTATAGGTTATAGGATGGTAATTGATTTCTGCAAATTAAATAAGGCTACTAAGAAAGATCATTACCCCTTACCTTTTATCGATCAAATGATAGAAAAATTATGCAAACATACACACTACTGCTTTATAGATGGTTATTCTCGTTTCTCTCAAATACCTGTGTCGGCTAAAGATCAATCAAAGACTACTTTTACATGCCCATTTGGTACTTTTGCTTATAGACGTATGCCTTTTGGTTTATGTAATGCACCTGCTACCTTTCAAAGATGCATGATGGCTATATTATCTGACTTTTGTGAAAAGATTTGTGAGGTTTTCATGGGCGATTTTTCCGTCTATGGATCTTCTTTTGATGATTCCTTGAGCAATCTTGATCGAGTTTTGCAGAGATGTGAAGAAACTAATCTTGTCTTGAATTGGGAAAAGTGCCACTTTATGGTTAATGAAGGTATTGTCTTGGGGCATAAAGTTTCTGAAAGAGGTATTGAAGTTGATAAAGCCAAGGTTGATGCTATTAAAAAGATGCCATTTCCCAAGGACATTAAAGGTATAAGAAGTTTCCTTGGTCACGCCGGATTTTATAGGAGGTTCATTAAGGACTTCTCAAAAATTTCTCAGCCTCTGACTAATTTATTACAGAAAGATATACCATTTGTCTTTGATGATGATTGTGTAGAATCATTTGAAATACTTAAGAAAGCATAAGTCTCTGCACCTATTGTTCAGCCACCTGATTGGAATTTACCCTTTGAAATTATGTGTGATGCTAGCGATTATGCTATAGGTGCTGTTCTAGGGAAAAGAGTTGATAAGAAATTAAATGTTATCCATTATGCTAGTAAGACTCTAGACAATGCTCAAAGAAATTATGCTACTACTGAAAAAGAACTTTTAGCAGTTGTATTTGCTTGTGATAAGTTCAGACCTTATATTGTTGATTCTAAAGTAACTATCCACACTGATCATGCTGCTATTAAATATCTTATGGAGAAGAAAGATGCTAAACCTAGACTTATTAGATGGGTTCTCTTGCTACAAGAATTTGATTTGCATATTGTTGATAGAAAAGGAGCCGAGAACCCCGTTGCAGACAACTTATCTAGGTTAGAGAATGTTCTTGATGACCCACTACCTATTGATGATAGCTTTCCTGATGAACAATTAAATGTCATAAGTACTTCTCGTAGTACCCCTTGGTATGCTGATTATGCTAATTACATAGTTGCTAAATTTATACCACCTAGCTTCACATACCAACAAAAGAAAAAGTTCTTCTATGATTTTAGACATTACTTTTGGGATGACCCACATCTTTATAAGGAAGGAGTAGATGGTGTTATTAGACGTTGTGTACCTGAGCATGAACAGGAACAGATCCTACGCAAGTGCCACTCCGAAACTTATGGAGGACACCACGCGGGAGATAGAACTACACATAAGGTATTGCAATCCTGTTTTTATTGGCCTACTCTCTTCAAGGATGCCCGTAAGTTTGTCCTATCTTGTGATGAATGTCAAATAATTGGTAATATTAGTAGACTTCAAGAAATTCCTATGAATCATTCACTTGTTATCGAACCATTTGATGTTTGGGGCTTCGATTATATGGGACCTTTTCCTGCCTCTAATGGATATACACATATTTTAGTTGTTGTTGATTACGTTACTAAGTGGGTAGAAGCTATTCCAACTAGTAGTGCTGATCATCACACTTCTATTAAAATGCTTAAAGAAGTTATTTTTCTGAGGTTTGGAGTCCCTAGATATTTAATGACTGATGGTGGTTCACATTTTATTCATGGTGCTTTCCGTAAAATGCTTGCTAAATATGACGTCAATCATAGAATTGCATCTCCGTATCACCCACAGTCTAGTGGTCAAGTAGAATTGAGTAATAGAGGACTCAAATTAATTTTGCAAAAGACTGTCAATAGGTCTAGAAAGAATCGGTCCAAGAAACTTGATGATGCATTATGGGCCTAAAGAACTGCATATAAAAATCCTATGGGTATGTCTCAGTATAAAATGGTATATGGAAAAGCATGTCACTTACCTCTCGAACTAGAACATAAGGCATATTGGGCTATTAAAGAGCTCAACTATGATTTCAAAGTTGCCGGTGAAAAGAGGTTATTTGATATTAGCTCACTTGATGAATGGAGAACCCAAGCTTATGAAAATGCCAAGTTGTTTAAAGAAAAGGTTAAAAGATGGCATGACAAAAGGATACAAAAGCGTGAGTTTAATGTAGGTGATTATGTATTGCTATACAACTCTCGTTTAAGAGTTTTTGCAGGAAAACTTCTCTCTAAATGGGAAGGCCCCTATGTTATCGAGGAGGTCTATCGTTCCGGTGCCATAAAAATCAACAACTTCGAAGGCACAAAACCGAAGGTGGTAAACGGTCAAAGAATCAAACATTATATCTCAGGTAATCCCATAAATGTGGAAACCAATATTATTGAAACCGTAACCCTGGAGGAATACATAAGGGACACTTTCTAGAATGTTTTAGACTCCGAAAAGGAATAGGTATGTGGTACGGTATGTAAACCGATTCCAAAACAGTTTTTAAGGCAATATCTCTCCATTTTGGAATATTTAGAAAAATAGAAAAATAAGTAGCAGTTCGGGAAGGACACGAGGGCCCCACGAGGGTGGAGGGCGCGCCCCCCTACCTCGTGAGCACCTCATGTGCCTTCCGGACTCCGTTTCCTTGCACGATACATATTTTGGTCAGTAAAAATTCACTATATATTCTCCCGAAGGTTTTGACTCCCATATCACGCAAATATCCTCTATTTTTGTTTCGAGCTGTTGCTGCTGCAGATTAGAGCAAGATGTCTTCTCAAGAGTCAGTTGGGGAGAGCCGGGTATCTAATCCGGCACCGGAACTAAGGGTAAAGAACGACCCTGACCACTTTGGGCCAGCAACGGAGGACAAGATGGAGGTTGACTTAATGAGGGTAGATGCCATGGAGGATCAAGAAGTCACCTCTCGCTTCCGAGCTGGGTTCACGATGGGGGAACTACAGAGCTCAGCTATTCCAAACTCGGTTATCCCTTCCAATGTTAGATTCCTTTCTTATGAAAATATGAAGAGGAGTGTCACTTGTTCTCCCGCAGCTATGAAACACCCTTGGGTGCAAGGAGCTTTAGCCGTCATAGGAAAGCTTCGTAAGGAAACAATGGACCTCAAGCAGCAAGTCAACAAGCTTGACGAGGAGAATCGTATCCTGAGAGGAATCATCGCCAAGAATATTTCACCAACAACAAAGAAGGAGACATAATCACATGGGTATGGGCACTCCCCTTGGCAACTGCCAAGCTTGGGGGAGGTTCCCCGGTATCGTATCACAATCACAACTCCTATCTTTACTGTTTTCCTTAGTTCGATCCTATTAGTAGTATTTTGATCTAGTAGAATAAAGTTTATGGCATGATCTAGTTTTAAGTTTTGCTTTATGATCTCTCTATGTAATCGAGTCTGTGAGCTATATAAAAAAGATTAGTGTTGATTCAAGGGCTTGATTTTCTTGCTATGATCTTGGGTGAATAAAAAAAAGAGAAAAATAATAAGAAGAAGCAAAAGTTCATATTGATCTTATTGATAGTAATGACTTCACATAGAAAGAGTGTGATGATTAAAAGTTGTTGGGAGTTGGCAGACATAGCTTTGGTCATCGTTGCAATTAATAGGAAGTAGTAAGGAAAGAGAGGTTTCACATATAAATATACTATTATTGACATCTTTTATGATTGGGAGCACTCACCAAAATATGACATGCTAAAGAGTTGATGTTGGACAAGGAAGACAACGTAATGGGTTATGTTTTCTTATATTTGAGATAAAGTATGTTGTCATGGACCATCCAACATGTTGAGCTTGCCTTTCCCCCTCATGCTAGCCAAATTCTTAGCACCAAGTAGAGATACTACTTGTGCTTCCAAATACCCTTAAACCAGTTTTGCCATGAGAGTCCACCATATCTACCTATGGATTGAGTAAGATCCTTCAAGTAAGTTGTCATCGGTGCAAAGCAATAAAAATTGCTCTAAATATGTATGATTAGTGTGGGAGAAATAAGCTTTATACGATCTTGTGATGTGGAAGTAATAAAAGCGACAGACTTCATAATAAAGGTTCATATCACAAGGGGTAATATAAAGTGACATTGTTTCGCATTAAGATTTTGTGCATCCAACCATAAAAGTGCGTGGAAACCTCTGCTTCCCTCTGCGAAGGGCCTATCTTTTATTATTATCTTCTACCTTATGCAAGTGTCATGGTGATCTTCACCTCTCCCTTTTTCATTTTATCCCTTGGCAAGCCCAGCATGTTAGAAAGAACCTGATATATATACATACATATATATATATATATATATATATATATATATATATATATATACATAAACACTATTCTGTTCACGAGATCAGAATAATATTCTGATCACAACCTGACCTGCCCCGCTAGTAGTACGTTGAACTTCCCTGTGAACTAGGTTGAACTTCCGCCAACATTGCCCAAATGGGGCTTGTGATATACCATTGGAAAGCTATGGACACCAGTATCATGACCCAACTTAAATTTTTGGCAAAATGCTAGTGGTTTAAGAGCAGTTTTGAAAACCGTTTTTTCTTCGCACAAAAAACGTAAATCATATTTTCGATCGCATTTCTAAACCGTTTGTCAGAATGAGGCATATAATATGGCGTTGGAAAGCTGCTGCAAAACCACTCCTTCCACATGTTGAAAGTTTTCTCTTATTCCCTATGGTTAAAGAGTAATTTGAAAAAACGTAAAATTTCGTAAACCGAACAGCTGAGTTCGTTTTTTCGATGTCATTTCTAAACGGCTAATCCAATGGAGGCATATGATACGGCGTTGGAAAGCTTATGAAAATGCGCTACTTTTTCATCTTAAAAGTTTTTTTACTAATTTTCAATGGTTTAAGAGTAATTTAGAAAATGATCCAAGTCCTACCGAGTTTGTATTTTCGAGCTAATTTTTTAACCGTATGTCCGAATGCAGCAAATGATATGGCGTTGGAAAACTTGAACAAATGCGAAACTTTTTGGTATGTATTGTTTCTCCCAATTCTTTACGGTTTTAAGTCAGTTTCGAAAATGGCGAAAAACGTATTTTTGCTGTAATTTCTACAAACTTTATCGAAATTGGGCAAATAATATACCGCTGAAAAGCTACAGAAAATGCGAAACTTTTTCATGTTGATGGTTTTCTCTGATTCCTAGCCGTTTTCAAGTAATTTAGAAAACAGAGGGATCATTCGTTTTGCCTCTATCGCGAAACAGATTCTTCGAAAATGCATCGCGTGAAGAACCTGAACTTCTCAGCATGTCTACCTGAACTTCACTCTATTTTCGACGTGCTTTTTTTGCTCGCAGATCTCCATCCACTACTCGTAGTTCTCCATCCACTCCCCGGAATTCAACGAGTGCTATACCGATGGAAAGCTGCTGTAAACACGCAACTTTCCCGTGTTGATTATTTTCTCATACTCGTGATGGTTTTAAAAGTTTTTCATCTGAAATTCATTTAGTGTAGTAGTTGACCTTCCTGCTGTTTTCACGTTGAACTTCTATGACGTATTTTTCCTTTGTAATTTTCTCATCCATTTCCGTGAGTGTTACACACATGATATTCCTTTTGTACAAACCTCTCTCACAATAATTTTTTTAACTTTCTTCGACCCACGACTTGAACTTATAACAACAAAACTTTTAGCCTTTGTTTTTTATTCCTTTTTAATACAAAATGCACACCGTGTAATACGTGAACTTCTGGCAGTTATCAATCTGAACTTCTCTAGGTTACGTGAATATATCTGAGTTTTTTTATGATTTTTAATCTGATTTTCTTAATCCTTTTTTATGAAATTTTGAAGCGCTCTATTATTAAAAGTTTAACTTCTTGTTATTTTAATTTCTGAACTTCTTTTTTCCATTCTTTAATAACGAGAAAAATCTGAGTTTTAATCATCAAACTTCTCCATCTTTTTAATATGGACTTCCTGGTTTTATTTCTTAATCTTCTTTCACGAAATTTTGAGGCCCTCTATTATTAAAAGTTGAACTTCATGTTATTTAATTTTTGAACTTCTTGTTTCCATTCTTGAATAACGAGGAAAATCTGAGTTTTCTATAATCATCGAACTTCTCCATCTTTTTAATATGGACTTCCTGGTTTTATTTATTAATCTTTTTATGAATTTTGAAGCGCTCTATTTTTAAAAGTTGACCTTCTTGTTATTTTTTTGAACTTCTTGTTTCCATTCTTTAATAACGAGGAAAATCTTAGTTTTCTATAATCATCAAACTTCTCCATCATTTTAATATGGACTTCCTGGTTTTATTTCTAATCCTTTTTATGAAATTTTGAAGTGCTCTATTTTTAAAAGTTGAACTTCTTTTTATTTTATTTTGAATTTCTTGTTTCCATTATTTAATAACGAGGAAAAATCTGAGTTTTCTATAATCATCGAAACTTCTTGTTGTTTTCACTTTGAACTTCTATCACGCATTTTTGTTCGTAATTTCTCACCCATTCAACGGACTTGCACAAATGATATATAATGCCAATTACCTCTCTAACAACAAGTTTTTGAACTTCCCTATGCTGAGCATCTGAACTTCTAGCAGCGAAATTTTTATACTTTAACTTTTTATTCTATTATTCTCATATGAAAACACAAACCATGCAGCACGTGAACTTCTGGCCGTTTTCAATTTGAACTTCTCTGTAAATTTTTTCCCTAACTCCTAAAGCACTCGTCGATTTTTGAGCAAATGATTGCACTGGAAATCATTTTTTTAATAAACCATGACTAGTTAACAACATATTTTGAACATGCTAAGACTTGTTTTGAATGATATACATAAAACATTCAAATTATATTATGGGAATAATGCGCATGATATACCATTGGAAATATTATGTTTGAGCAGAAAATTTTTCCATCAATTTTTTCCAAATTCGTCTCCATTAATGCGTAGTTTTCAAAATGCCAAAAATAGCATCAATTTTTTTAACTTGTGAATTCTATGTTTTTATAAACTTCGGACTTCTCTGTGATTTTTAATTTGAACTTCTATGTTTTTACTTAAACTTCTATGTTTATTTTAAAAAAGCCAAATTCCTTTTTTCTAGAGACAATGAACTCTTTTTCATTTTATTTAATTTGATCTTCTTACTTTTTTAGAAACAAGGAAAATTCATATTTTAAAAATGAAATTTCTATCTTTTTTAGTTTAACTAGTTGGTTTTGTTGTTAGAAATGGGAAAGTCTTTTTTTTAGAAAAGTAAAACTGATCTTTTTTTATTTGAACTTCTCTGTTTCATTTTTAGAAACGGAGAAATACATGTGTTTTACAATTTGAACTTTGATTTTTTTACAATTTGGACTTCCCGAAATTTTCTCGACGGGCGTCAAGACAATGAACTTCGAGAGTAAACAATTTCTGGGTGAGGCTTTGTTTTTTATTGCTTTTAATGTCGTGTATGTTTTCTGTTCTTTTTCTTCTTTTTTGGACTTCCTTTCCTTCTAGCATTTGAACTTACTTGGTCTTTTGTAGTTTTTGAATTGAAACTAACATATCAAAAAATACTTTTTTGCATCCATGCATACCATTGAACTTCACAAAATAATACGAAACAAGAAACTGCGCAACATGATGTTTTAGACCGATGTTTTTCTGTTGTGTGTGGGCCAACTAAGTCCTCTATTTTGTGGATCCTTTCTTTTTTGCAGTCTGCGAATTCCTGCTACTGGTACACTCACTGAACCTTCACAAAGATAAGGTTGAACTTCCTCATTTCTATAGTCTCTCACATTGCCGTAGTAAGGAAGTGAAAACAACATTTTTTTAGAACGTGTGTGTTGATTGCTGTCTTTTTCTTCCTCCTGCATTTGCATAAAAAAACATCCACAATGATTAAGAGAGAGTTCAGGTTCTCTGAAGTTCGAATATGCACACGCATGCATTTTTTGTTCGATCTAATATAGAGAAATAGGAACATTGTGCGGAGTGGGGAGACACAAAATCAAGGAAAAAATGAAAATAAAGGTGTTGTACAAGCGCTGCAGCAACATCATCAGTTCTCACACGCCAAAATAGTTAAATGCCTGGCAACATCAAGGATCCAGGGAAAAGGCGACAACATATTATTGGTCCAAAATTGAACCCTGAAGGTATTCAGGTTTCTTAGAAGTTGTAGAACTGGCTAAAGAAAGCTAACAGGCATAGATCACTGACACGCCTAGCTGATTACTTCCTATGCCAATTACTAGGCTGCCGTAGTCATGCCAAAGCTTTACTTAAATCGAATGCCTGAACCTCATTCTCCAGAAGATGTCACAGAAATTATACCTTCTCGATTAGATCATTGCTGGTAAGGGGGAAAGGCTCCTTGTCCAAATATTCGCGACCCTTCTTGTAAATAAGCTCCTTCACATTCTTCAAATTGGGGAACCTACCGTGACGCCAATTAACAACATTCAATCACTGTAAACTACTAGTACAAAATTGGCGAAACAAGCCACACCAGTGGAGAAGATATTTCCATTCAGTCAGTTACCCATAGGTGCAAACGGTCCAACAGCAGCAAGCCTCTTGAGGTTTGCTTCGGTGGCCTTGAGGAAGACACCGGTGAGGACCTGGGTCAGCCGTAGCCTTGCCAAGATCTTCACGATTTTGCTGGTGCAAGTTAGCGATGCTGCAATCAGACAGGAAGAGTTTGATGTTAATCGCGAGGTACCACCAGCAAGTCAGAGAGATGGATGCTTTTCGTTTAGGTAGGCACTGCCCCTGGGATGTGTATGGCAAAAAGTAGCTTGGCGTCGATGCCCATGAGTAAATTGCCAAGGAAATGTCTTGTTAGCAACCACATGGTTCATCGACTTGGCCTCTAACTTGTGATGTAGCATTAGAAGGACTTTATCTTTCCTATTGCTGAACATAATCACAAGTGTCAACATCATCAGCTAAGAAGGATGAGCAAAAGTTGAGACCCGACTTACCTCACGTGGCAGCGATGAACTGCTGCAGTTGGAGACGTTGGACTGCGGCGACAGGTGGAGCTGAAGGAGGTGCATCGGGGTGGGGGCGTGAGGTGGCGGCGAAAATGGGGGAGGGGCAGCGCTTGTGGGAGGTGGAGGTGACGGTGCATCACTGGGAGATGGAGAGGCTTGACTGACGCTGGGAGGTGCAGGAGGCTGGGTGTCACCAGGAGGTGCAGGGGTGGCCCGCTCCGATCGGGATCTGGCTGGATCCGTGCGCGCCGGCGCTCTCGAGGGGCAGTGGTTGTGGCGGCGGTCCGCTGGATGGAGACGGCAAAGGAGACATGACAGCGGCGCACGGGGTGCCTGCGGGGTTTGGGGCGGCGCCGGCGCGCTGGGTGGCTGGATCCCGATGGCGGGGAGGTGGGTTGGTGGCAGATGCCGACTCGCCGTTGGCTGGATCCCAGTGGCAGGAGGTGGGATGTTCGAGATCAGGATGGGAAGAGATGGGGGCGCGGCGGGGACAGTGGGGGCGATGTGTTTTTTTTCTTTTTCTTTCCCACGGTTCGGGAGTTCAGGAAGACGCCTATATATATAGGGTGCGCCGTGATCCAAATAACTATTCTAATCATGGGATTAGAATAGTGCTGTCCTATATATATAATTGGATGTAGGGGGCATGAGTTATTATTGTTGACATTACCCTCGAGATAAAAGGTTGTGGGGCGAAACTATAAGTCCCTATCTTTCTCTGTGTCCGATTAAAACTCCGTAACCACAAGCATTGCGCGAGTGTTAGCAATTATGAAGGACTAGATGATAGTTGAGTATGTGGACTTGCTTTTTAGCTCTGACATAGACTCTTTCTGATGTTATGATAAATTGCAATTGCTTCAATGACTGAGGTTATAGTTTGTTGGTTCTCAATAAGGTTTCTGATTCATACTTTTGCATTGTGAATAGATCATCACTTGAACATAAGTAATCATATGACAATATCTATATATGTTGCTGTTATGAGAGTAATCATGATGCACTCATGTCCGTATTTTATTTTTATCGACGGCTCTACCTCTAAACATGGGACATATTTATTCTAACCGGCTTTCGCTTGAGGACAAGCGGGGTCTAAGCTTGGGGGAGTTGATACGTCCATTTTGCATCATGCTTTTATATCGATATTTATTGCATTATGGGCTGTTATTTCACATTATGTCACAATACTTATGGCTATTCTCTCTTATTTTACAAGGTTTACATAAGGAGGGAGAATGCCGGCAGCTGGAATTCTGGGCTGGAAAAGGCGCAAATATTAGAGACCTATTCTGCACAACTCCAAAAGTCCTAAAACTCAATGGAATACCTTATAATCAATAATGAAAAATCCTCGCCAAAGATGAAGACCAGGGAGCCCACACCCTTTCCACGAGGGTGGGGGGTGCCCCCCCTAGGGCGCGCCCCCCTACCTCGTGGGCCCCCTGGTGGCTCTCCAATGACCATCTTCTGCTATATGAAGTCTTTCGTAGAGAAAAAAACCATAAGCAACCTTTCGGGATGAAACTCCGCCGCCACGAGGCGGAACCTTGGCGGAACCAATATAGGGCTCCGACAGAGCTGTTCTGCCGGGGAAACTTCCCTCCCGGAGGGGGAAATCATCGCCATCGTCATCACCAACGCTCCTCTCATCGAGAGAGCGCAATCTCCATCAACATCTTCATCAGCACCATCTCATCTCAAAACCCTAGTTCATCTCTTGTATCCAATTCTTGTCTCCAAGTCCGGGATTGGTGCTAGTAGGTTGCTATTAGTGTTAATTACTCCTTGTAGTTGATGCTAGTTGGTTTAATTGGTGGAATATCATATGTTCAGATCCTTTATTCATATTATTACCCCTCTGATTATGAACATGAATATGCTTTGTGAGTAGTTATGTTTGTTCCTGAGGACAAGGGAGAAGTCTTGCTATTAGTAGTCATGTGAATTTGGTATTCGTTCGATATTTTGATGAGATGTATGTTGTCTAGCCTCTAGTGGTGTTATGTGAACGTTGACTACATAACACTTCACCATTATTTGGGCCTAGAGGAAGGCATTGGGAAGTAATAAGTAGATGATGGGTTGCTAGAGTGACAGAAGCTTAAACCCTAGTTTATGCGTTGCTTCATAAGGGGCTGATTTGGATCCATATGTTTCATGCTATGGTTAGGTTTACCTTAATACTTTTGTTGTAGTTGCGGACTCTTGCAATCGAGGTTAATCATAAGTGGGATGCTTGTTCAAGTAAGAACAACACCCAAGCACCGGTCCACCCACATGTTAAATTATCAAAGTACCGAACGCGAATCATATGAACGTGATGAAAACTAGCTTGACGATATTCCCATGTGTCCTCGGGAGCGCTTTTCCTTATATAAGAGTTTGTCCAGGCTTGTCCTTTGCTACAAAAAGGATTGGGCCACCTTGCTGCACTTTATTTACTTTTGTTACTTGTTGCTCGTTACAAATTATCTCATCACAAAACTATCTGTTACCACTTATTTCAGTACTTGGAGAGAATACCTTGCTGAAAACCGCTTATCATTTCCTTCTGCTCCTCGTTGGGTTTGACACTCTTACTTATCGAAAGGACTACGATAGATCCCCTATACTTGTGGGACATCAGTATATATAGCCTCCACACAAAATCTAATCGTTACACACAATTTACCAAACTCAGTGGGACCGAATCAGAAAACTCGGTCAGACCGATCCAATTCATAATGTGACCGTTAAGATTTTTAGTGGGACCAACGTGATCAACTCGGTGGGACCGATGTGCTAGGGTTAGGGTAAAACCTCATCTTAGTTTGACCGATTACACAAACTCGGTGAGACCAATTTTGGTAATAAGAAAAACAGAGAGTTGGTCAAGCAAACTCGGTGGGACCGATTGCATATCTCGGTGGGACCGAAATTATTGCAGTAGGTAACAGAGAGTTTGCAAGCCCGTCTCGGTGAGACCGAGATTCCATCGGTGAGACCGAATTAATTAGGGTTTTTGGTAGTGGCTATGTCAAGTGAACTCGGTGGCGCAGGATGGAAAATTTCAGTGGGGCCGAGTTTGACTTGTGGTTTGGGACATATGTGGATATGAGAAAGTGGCTGAGGGCTTTGGAGCACATCACTAAGTACTTTGAGCAAGCAAGCCATTAAGCAACACCTCATCCCCTTTTAATATTATTGGCTTTCCTATGGACTCAATGTGATCTTGGATCACTAAAAGCAAAATGCAGAGTCTTGAGATTTGGGCTTGAGCCAATCCATTGTCCTTATCATCTTGAAGGGGTTCCACATCTTCTTGTCCACTCCACTCCATCTGTTGAACTTATCTGAAATATACTAGATAAAATCATTAGTACAAAAAGAGATATGTTGACATTAATTATCAAAACCACCTAGGGAGCACTTTTGCTTTCAACATCGCTATGTGATTAACACCCAAAGAGTGATCATGTTTTGCTGGTGAGAGAAGTTTAGTCTACAGGTCTGCAACATTCAGATCCGTATGTATTTTGCAAATTTCTGTGTTTACAATACTCTGCACAGAGCTACTCTAGATAATTGCTCCCACTTTCAATATGTATCTAGATCGAGACTTAGAGTCATCTAGATCGGTGTCAAAAGCTTGCATCGTCGTAGGTCTTTACAACGAACTCTTTTATCACCTCCATAACCGAGAAATATTTCCTTAGTCCTCTAAGGATAATTTTGACCGTTGTCTAGTGATCTACTCCTAGATCACTATTGTACTCCCTTGCCAAAATCATGCTAAGGTATACAATAGGTCTGGTACAGAGCATAGCATACTTTATAGAACCTATGATTGAGGCATAGGGAATGACTTTTCATCCCCTTTCTATTTTCTGCCGTGATCGGTTTTGAGTCTTTACTCAACTTCACACCTTGCAACACAGGCAAGAACTCCTTCTTTGACTATTCCATTTTTGAACTACTTCAAAAACTAGTCAAGGTATGTACTTATTGAAAAATTTGTCAAGCGTCTTGATCTATCTCTATAGATCTTGATGCCCAATATGTAAGCAGCTTCACCGAGGTCTTTCGTTGAAAAATTCTTATTCAAGTATCCTTTTATGCTATCCAGAAATTCAGTATCATTTCTGATCAACAATATGTCATCCATATATAATATCAGAAATGCTACAAAGCTCCCACTCACTTCTTGTAAATACAGGCTTCTCCAAAAGTCTGTATAAAACTATATGCTTTGATCAACTCATCAAACCGTATATTCCAACTCCGAGATGCTTGCACCAGTCCATAGATGGATCGCTGGAGCTTGCATACTTTTTTAGCACCTTTAAGATTGACAAAACCTTCTGGTTGCATCATATACAACTCTTCTTTAATAAATCCATTAAGGAATGTAGTTTTGATATCCATTTGCCAGGTTTCATAAAATGCGGCAACTCCTAACATGATTCGGACAGACTTTTAAGCATTGATACGAGTGAGAAAATCTCATCGTAGTCAACACCTTGAACTTGTCGAAAACCTTTTTGCGACAATTCAAGCTTTGTAGATAGTAACACTACTATCAGCGTTTGTCTTCCTCTTGAAGATCCATTTATTCTGAATGGCTCACCGATCATCGGGCATGTTAATCAAAGTCCATACTTTGTTCTCATACATGGATCCCATCTCATATTTCATGGCCTTAAGCCATTTCGCGGAATCTGGGCTCATCATCACTTCCTCATAGTTTGTAGGTTCGTCATGGTCTAGTAATATGACTTTCAGAACATGATTATCGTACCACTCTAGTGCAGAACGTACTCTGCTTGACCTACGAGGTTTGGTAGTAACTTGATCTGAAGTTCCATGATCATCATCATGAACTTCCTCACTAATTGGTGTAGGCATCACTAGAACTGATTTCTGTGATGAACTACTTTCCAATTCAGGAGAAGGTACAATTACCTCATCAAGTTGTACTTTCCTCCCACTCACTTCTTTTGAGAGAAACTCCTTCTATAGAAAGGATCCAGTCTTAGCAACAAAGATCATGCGTTTGGATCTGTGATAGAAGGTGTACCCAACAGTTTCTTTTGGGTATCCTATGAAGACGCACTTCTCCGATTTGGGTTTGAGCTTATCTGGCTGAAACTTTTTCACATAAGCATCGCAACCCCAAACTTTAAGAAACGACAGCTTTGGTTTCTTGCCAAACCATAGTTCATACGGTGTTGTCTCAACGGATTTAGATGGTGCCCTATTGAACGTGAATGCAGTTGTCTCTAATGCATACCACCCAAAATGATAGTGGTAAATCGGTAAGAGACATCATAGATCGCACCATATCTAATAAAGTACGGTTACGACATTCAGACACACCATTATGCTTTGGTGTTCCAGGTGGCGTGAGTTGCGAAACTATTCGACATTGTTTCAACTGAAGGCCAAACTCATAACTCAAATATTTCGTCTCCACGATCAGATCGTAGAAACTTTATTTTCTTGTTACGATGATTCTCCACTACACTCTGAAATTCTTTGAACTTTTCAAATGTTTCAGACTTGTGTTTCATTAACTAAATATACTCATATTTTCTCAATTCATCTGTGAAGGTCGGAAATTATAACAATACATGCCGCGACCCTCAACACTCATCGGACCACATACATCAGTATGTATTAGTTCCATAAGTCAGTGGCTCGCACCATTGATCCGCAGAACGGAGTCTGTAGTCATCTTGCCCATGAGGCATGGTTCACAAGCATCAAGTGATTCATAATCAAGTGATTCCAAAAGCCCATCAACATGGAGTTTCTTCATGTGCTTTACACCAATATGACCTAAAAAGCAGTGCCACAAATAAGTTTCACTATCATTATTAACTTTGCATCTTTTGGCATCAATATTATGTGTATCACTGTGATCAAGATTCAGTAAACCATTTACATTGGATGTAAGACCACAGAAGATTTTATTCATGTAAACAGAACAACAATTATTCTCTGACTTAAATGAATAACCGTATCGCAATAAACATGATCCAATCATATTTATGCTCAACGCAAACACCAAATAACAGTTATTTAGTTCCAATACTAATCTCGAAGGTAGAGGGAGTATGCGATGGTGATCTTATCAACCTTGGAATCACTTCCAACACAAATTGTCGCCCCGCCCTCAACTAGTCTCTATTCATTTTGTACCTCATGTTTCAAGTTACTAATCATAACAACTGAATTAGTATCAAATACCCAGGCGCTACTATGAACACTAGTAAAGTACACATCAATAACATGTATATCATATATACTTTTTGTTCACTTTGCCATCCTTCTTATCCTCCAAGTATTTGGGGCAGTTCCGCTTCCAGTGACCATTTCCTTTGAAGTAGAAGCACTCAGTTTCAGGCTTGGGCCTAGCTTTGGGCTTCTTCATGGGTGTGACAACTTGCTTGCCATTCTTCCTGAAGTTCCCTTTCTTTCCCTTGACCTTTTACTGGAAACTAGTGGTCTTGTCAACCATCAACATTTGATGCTTTTCTTGATTTCTACCTTTGTTGATTTCAGCATCACGAAGAGCTCGAGAATCATTTTCCTCATCCCTTGCATATTATAGTTCATCACGAAGTTCCAGTAACTTGGCGATAGTGACTAGAGAACTCTGTCAATCACTATCTTATCTGGAAGATTAACTCCCACTTGATTCAAGCGATTGTAGTACTCAGACATTCTGAGCACATGCTCACTGGTTGAGCTATTCTCCTCCATCTTGTAGGCAAAGTACTTGTCAGAGGTCTCATACCTCCCGACTCGGGCATGAGTCTGAAATACCAATTTCAGCTCTTGGAACATCTTATATGCTCGGTGGCGTTCAAAACATTTTTGAAGTCCCGGTTCTAAGCCGTAAAGCATGGCACACTAAACTATCAACTAGTCATCATACCGAACTTGCCAAACGTTCATAACATCTGCATCTGCTCCTGCAATAGGTCCGTCACCTAGCGGTGCATCAAGGACATAATTCTTCTGTGCAGCAATGAGGATAATCCTCAGATCACGGAGCTAGTCCGCATCGTTGCTACTAACATTTTTCAACATAGTTTTCTCTAGGAACATAACATAAATAAAACGGGGAAGCTATACGCGAGCTATTGATCTACAACATAGATATGCAAATACTATCAGGACTAAGTTCATGATAAATTAAAGTTCAATTAATCATATTTCTTAAGAACTCCCACTTAGATAGACATCCCTCTACTCATCTAAATAATCACGTGATCCATATCAACTAAACCATGTCCGATCATCACGTGAGATGGGGAAGTTTTCATTGGTGAACATCACTATGTTGATCATATCTACTATATGATTCATGCTCGACCTTTCGGTCTCAGTGTTTCGAGGCCATATCTGCATATGCTAGGCTTGTCAAGTTTAACCTGAGTATTCTTCTTGTGCAAAACTGGCTTGCACCCGTTGTATGTGAACGTAGAGCTTATCACACCCGATCATCATGTGGTGTCTCGGCACGACGAACTGTAGCGATGATGCATACTCAGGGAGAAAACGTATACCTTGAAATTTAGTGAGAGATCATCTTATAATGCTACCTCCATACTAAGCAAAATAAGATGCATAAAGGATGAACATCACATGCAATCAATATAAGTGATATGATATGGCCATCATCATCTTGTGGCTTTGATCTCCATCTCCAAAGCACCGTCATGATCACCATCATCACCAGCTTGACACCTTGATCTCCATCGTAGCATCGTTGTTGTCTCTCCAACTATTGCTTCCACGACTATCGCTACCGCTTAGAGATAAAGTAAAGCAATTACATGGCGATTGCATTTCATACAATAAAGCGACAACCATATGGCTCCTGCCAGTTGCCGATAACTTTGTTACAAAACATGATCATCTCATACAACAATTTATATAATCACGTCTTAACCATATCACATCACAACATGCCCTGCAAAAACAAGTTAGACGTCCTCTACTTTGTTGTTGCAAGTTTTACGTGGCTGCTACGGGCTTAGCAAGAACCGTTCTTACGTACGAATCAAAAAACCACAACGATTTTTCGTCAAGTGTGTTGTTTTAACCTTCAACAAGGACCGGGCGTAGTCACATTCGATTCAACTAAAGTTGGATAAACAGACACCCACTAGCCACCTATGTGTGAAGCACGTCGGTAGAACCAGTCTCATGAACGCAGTCATGTAATGTCGGTCTGGGCCACTTCATCCAACAATACCGCCGAATCAAAGTATGACATGTTGGTAAGCAGTATCACTATTATCGCCCACAACTCTTTGTGTTCTACTCGTGCATATAACATCTATGCATAGACCTGGCTCGGATGCCATTGTTGGGGAACGCAGTATTTCAAAAAAATTTGTATGATCACGCAAGATCTATCTAGGAGATGCATAGCAATGAGAGGGGATAGTGTGTCTACGTACCTTCGTAGACCGAAAGCGGAAGCATTAAGTAACGCGGTTGACGTAGTCGAGCGTCTTCGCGATCCAACCGATCAAGTACCGAACGCATGACACCTCCATGATCTGCACACATTCAGCTCGGTGACGTCCCTCGTACTCTTGATCTAGCTGAGGCCGAGGGTGAGTTTCGTCAGCACGACGGTGTGTTGACGGTGATGATGAAGTTACCGACGCAGGGCTTCGCCTAAGCACTATGATGATACGTCTCCAAGGTATCTATAATTTTTGATTATTCCATGCTATTATATTATCTGTTTTGGATGATAACGGGCTTCTCAGAAAAGGAATATTAAACGGAGTCCAAACGGAATGAAACATGCAGGAGCGTGATTTTTGGAACAAACGTGATCCAGAAGACTTGGAGTGGATGTCAAGCAATCAACGAGGAGGCCACGAGGCAGGGGGTGCGCCTACCCCCCCTGGGCGCGCCCTCCACCCTCGTGGGCCCCTCGTTGCTCCACCGACCTACTTCTTCCTCCTATATATATTCATATACCCCGCAAACATCCAGGAGCACCACGAAACCCTATTTCCACCGCCGCAACCTTCTATACCCAAGAGATCCCATCTTGGGGCCTTTTCTGGAGCTCCGCCGGAGGAGGCATCGAGCACGGAGGGCCTCTACATCAACTCCATGGCCCCTCCGATGATGTGTGAGTAGTTTACTGTAGCGACCAGACCTCAAACGGTCCAATCTCTGTGCTCAGGTGTCATCCCTGGATCAGTAATGCTGACACCACACAGTACTTGAAGGATTTATAACAGAGTAGCAACCACACACTTATTACATCGAGTGTCTCAAAAGATAACTTATTACAATAAATATGGCTTAAGGCCATCTAATAACGATAACAACGGAAGGCTTGGAAGATAAGTGTGTCCATCAACTCCAACGGCATCACTGAGTATAGAACCACGACCTAAAGGCACCTTAATCATCGTCTGAAAAGTCTGCAACATTAACGTTGCAGCCCAAAACGGGTCAGCACATGGAATATGCTGGCAATGTAACACATAGAGAGTAATGGAATGAAATAAGCTATACTATATGCATATTTGGCTGGTGGAAAGCTCTATGGTTATGGTTTTGCGTAAAGCCAATTTTTCCCTACTGCAAAGGAATAAATTTTATTTAACTATCATGGTAGTTGTTAAACATTGAGAATGGTTGACCGCATTCTCAATCCCAATTAAACATCATCATTAAACAAAACCCAACAAAATTTATTTTAGAGTAGCATGACGAGATTCACATGATAATCCAAGTACTAGATACTCAAGATGTCCATAACCGGGGACACGGCTAACCATGATTAGTTTATTACACTCTGCAGAGGTTTGCACACTTTTCCCTACAAGACTCGATCACCTCCGTTTGGTTTATCGCACTACATGGTGTTTGAGAAGACGGATGACCGAGACATAGTCTTTCAGAAGTGCTAGCACCTTACGATCGGGTAGACCGTTACACCTACTTTCCCCTACATCTGCTAGTCTACCACTGTAAGAGTTCGCACAACCTACTCAACTATGCTAGAGCCCATAGTAGCTTATGGCTGCACACGGAAGTTTCTAGCATAAATAATCTCATGATCCCTTTGAGCCTAGGTGGCGGTCCAAAAGAAAACAGGCAATCACTGGAATACCCAGGTGCCTCAATCCACCCAGATGTGTATTTAAGTTGCCA
Source organism: Triticum dicoccoides (assembly GCF_002162155.2). Lineage (NCBI taxonomy): Eukaryota > Viridiplantae > Streptophyta > Magnoliopsida > Poales > Poaceae > Triticum > Triticum dicoccoides. The sequence goes on from NC_041384.1 coordinate 170,472,843, forward strand.
CCTTAGATAAACCATTAATTAACAATCTCACATCTGTCATGGATACACTCACCCAATCCACGTCTACTAGCATAGCATGGCATAATAAGCAAACGTAGAAGTAACTCCCCAAGGTTTGATAATAAAACAGGTAATAGGTTCTACCACATCTACTACTTCCCAATACCCACATTTTAATTAGATCCTAATCATGCAATGTGTGAGGATTGATCTAATGCAATAAAACTGGGTAGTAGGAGGTATGATCAAAGTGTTACTTGCCTTGCTGATGATCCGCAAAACCTAGCGATTCGTAGTAGCAAGCGGCGCACTCTGGGTACTCTATCGCAAACAAACAAGCATACAATAAGTACTCCACTAATGCACAGGTAAAACACAAATAAGATATCTAACCAGAAAGTTCAACTTAAGAACTCCGGTTGGCAAAAAGAATCAAATCGAACGAAGCAACGAAAGACAAACGGCAAAAGAAACAGGCTTCGTTTACTATTCTGGATCTAGGGCAATTTTTACAGTGTCAAAAACTTGTTTAAGTTGGTTAAACGGAAAGAGGGTTTCGAGACGAAACTCCAGGCGCTTGAATCGCCTGATTCCGATAAATGAGCGAAAAGTTAGACTGAAACGAAAATTGGATCGGGAAGCGTGATTAGAAAAATCACGGATTTAATCCAAGAAAAAGAAAAAAATGATGAACGTTCGTTAAAACGAACGAATGGGAAAACGCTCGCTAACTAAATAAACCGGAAAACCGATATATTAAAAAACCGAAACTAAAAAAACCGAACAAAACCGACGGAAATCCGATCTATTTTCCAAAAAAACCGGCGACGAGAAAAGCTACCTCCGGCGGCGGCGGGGCGGCGCGGCGGTCATCCGGCGGCGGGGCGGCGGCAGCGGCCTAGGGTTAGGGTTTGAGGCGGGGCGTGGCTGGGCTGGCCTTGGGCCTCGGCGGCGCTATAAAAAGGCCCGACCAGGCGGAGTCGTGGCCGGTTACGGCCCAGAGTCGGTTCAGACTTTTCCTTTAAATAATTACGCTCAGAAAAAAACAAAAGAATACTAAACGGACTCCAAAAATCCCGAAATAAATTTTCCCCGGCTTCTAAAACCAAGCCGCACAGGATGAACATTTATTTGGTGCCTAAATGCAATTTAAAAAAACACGTATTTTTCCTAAATTCAAATAAAATAGCAAATAAAACCAAAATAAAATCTTATTTGATTATTTTATTAAATCCTCAATATTTCTTTATTTTGGGAAAGTCATTTTATTCCCTCTCTCATATTTTTGTAATAGAAATAATTGAAGATAAAATAAATAAAATCAAATGATCCTATTTTCAAAATTTGAGAAAACTCAAATATGAAAATAACGAAATCCCCAACTCTCTCCGAGGGTCCTTGAGTTGCGTAGAAATTTCTAGGATCAACCAAAATACAATAAAATATGATATGCAATGATGATCTAGTGTATAACATTCCAAATTGAAAATTTGGGATGTTACCAACCTACCCCCCTTAAGATGAAACTCGCCATCGAGATTCGGGTTGGCTAGAAAATAGGTGAGGGTGGTCCTTCAGCAATTCTTCCTCTCGCTCCCAGGTGGCTTCATCCTCTGTGTGGTGGCTCCACTGAACTTTGCAAAACTTGATAACCGTGCTGTCGGTGACTCGACTGGCATACTCTAGAATCTTAACTGGTTTTTCCTCATAGGTCAAATCACTGTCCAACTGAATCGCTTCCAGCGGCACTGTATCTCTCGGCGGTATATCAGCCATCGCTGCGTGGCACTTCTTCAACTAGGAAACGTGGAATACGTCTGAACTCCCGGCAATCGTTCGGGCAATTCCAACTTATAGGCTACTTCTCCCATACGCGTATATCAGCCATCTCTGCGTGGCACTTCTTCAACTGGGAAACGTGGAATACGTCGTGAACTCCTGACAATCCTTCGGGCAATTCCAACTTATAGGCTACTTCTCCCATACGCTCTATAACTTTGTATTGGCTTACGAAACGTGGCGCTAACTTTCCCTTAACTCCAAAGCGCTTAACTCCTCGAAGTGGTGATACTCGAAGATAAACTCGGTCTCCGACTTTGTAAACTGTCTCCTTGCATTTTGAATCTGCGTAGCTCTTCTGCCTGGACTGAGCTACCTTGAGCCTATCGCGAATCAATTTTACTTTCTATTCAGACTCCTTAATAAGATCCGGTCCAAACAACTGGCGGTCTCCAACCTCATCCCACGACAATGGGGTCCTGCACCTCCTTCCGTACAAGGCTTCGAAAGGGGCCATCTTCAAACTAGATTGATAACTATTGTTATAAGAGAACTCTGCATATGGAAAATTCTCGTCCCAACTAGATCCGAAATCTAGCGCGCAAGCTCTCAACATATCCTCCAAAATCTGATTGACTTTCTCGGTCTGTCCATCTATCTGCGGATGGAAAGCTGTACTGAACTCTAGCCTGGTACCCAAAGTTTCATGGAACTGATTCCAGAACTTTCAGGTAAAGTGGGTTCCTGTATCTGATACAATGCTCCTTGGAACTCCATGTAGACATACGATTCTGGTCATGTATATCTTTGCCAACTTTGCACTGGTATAGGTAGTCTTCACTGGGATGAAATGTGCTACCTTTGTCAAACGATCGACTACAACCCAAATCGAGTCATAGCATGAACGAGTTCTGGGCAATCCTGTGATAAAATCCATGCCTAGCTTATCCCACTTCCATTCGGGTATCGGCAATGGCTGCAGCAATCCTGCTGGCTTCTGATGCTCTGCCTTTACTCTCTGACATGCATCACAAATTGCTACATACTCCGCAATATCCTTATTCATTCCAGTCCACCAGAAAGTATCCTTCAAATCCAAATACATCTTGGTATTGCCTGGGTGAATTGAATATGGTGAATCATGGGCCTCTTGCAGAATTAACTTCCTGATCTCCAAATCATTAGGCACATAAACACGGTCTTCAAACCATAAGGTATCATGCTCATCTTCATGAAATCCCTTAGCTTTTCCTTTGCTCATTTTCTCCTTTATAGAGGCAATCTCCTTGTCAGTCTTCTGGGCTTCTCTGATCTTATCCATCAAAGTAGACTGAATCTCCAATGCTGCTACATAGCCTCTCGGAACTATCTCCAAACATAGCTCACGAAGATTTTCGGCTAACTCCCTTGGTAAATCTCCCGTCATTAAGGTGTTGACATGGCTTTTACGGCTCAATGCGTCAGCTACTACATTAGCCTTTCTGGGGTGATAATGCAATTTCATATCATAATCCTTGATGAGCTCCAACCATCTCCTTTGTCTGAGATTCAACTCCTTCTGCGTGAAAATATACTTCAAACTCTTGTGATCCGTCTACACCTCACAGTGGTTTCCAATGAGAAAGTGTCTCCAGGTTTTCAATGCATGCACTACGACTGCTAACTCCAAATCATGCGTAGCATAATTTAACTCATGAGGCTTAAGCTGTCATGAGGCATATGAAACAACTCTTCCTTCCTACATAAGCACTGCTCCAAGTCCTCGACGTGAAGTGTCGCAATACACCTCATAATCCTTGGTCTGATCTGGCAAAATCAACATTGGTGAGGTAACTAAACGTTTCTTCAACTCCTGGAAACTAGCCTCACATTCCTCAGTCCATATGAACTTGGTATCTTTCTTCAACAACTCCGTCATAGGCTTCACAATCTTTGGGAAATTCTCAATGAATCTCCGGTAGTATCCTGCAAGTCCAAGAAAACTCCGGATCTCTCAAACTGTTGTTGGGGCTTCCCAATTTGTCACGGTATCAACCTTCGTGGGATCTACTTCTATACCTTCTCCAGATATAACGTGTCCAAGAAATCCAACTTCCTTCAACCAAAACTCACATTTGCTAAATTTGGCATATAAATGATGTTCTCTGAGTTTTCCAAGAACCAAACGCAAATGCTCCTTATGCTCCTCTTCATTTTTCGAGTAAACCAGGATATCATCAATGAACACTACGACGAACTTATCCAGAATTCCATAAACACCTTGTTCATCATGTTCATAAAATATGCAGGTGCGTTAGTCAGACCAAATGACATAACGGTATACTCGTACAGCCCATACCTGGTGGTAAAAGTCGTTTTAGGTATATCCTGTTCTCAAATCTTCAACTGGTGGTATCCTGATCGCAGATCGATCTTGGAAAATACCTTAGCTCCTTGCAATCGATCAAACAGATCATTGATCATTGATAGTGGGTACTTGTTCTTGATGGTTACTTCATTCAATCCTCGATAATCAACAACCATCCTTAGCGATCCATCCTTCTTCTCCACTACAAGTACTGGAGATCCCCAAGGCGAAGAACTTGGGCGAATATATCCTTTATCCAGTAACTCCTTAATCTGCTTCTTAATCTCCACCAAATCCTTTGCGGGCATCCTATATGGTCTCTTTGATATTGGCCCTGTGCCTGGCAAAAGCTCAATCAAAAACTCAATATCTCTATCCTGTGGCATGCCTGGCAATTCTTCTGGAAATACATCCGGGAAATCCTTCACCACTGGTACTTCCTCCTGCACAACTCCTGATTCCTCGTTGGCACATGCCGGGATACATACTTGATCCTTCTTCCTTCTGGGTGGTGAGCAAAATTGACTTACTGGCGCAATCGATGTTTCCTCCATACATCGACAGCCAATCCATACCCATAATTACATCCAAACCTTGTGATTCCAAAATGATTAAATCCGCGGGAAACACATGCCTACCTATACTCAATGGCACTTGAAAACATCCTTGGCTAGCCATGTACTCCGCTCCTGGTGAGCTTACTAACATAGGTGTTCTAAGAACTTTGGTGGGCAGGTTATACTTATCCACGAATCCCCTTGATATGTATGAATGCGATGCACCAGTATCAAAAAGAACAAGTGCAGTAAATGACTTAACCAAAAACTTACCGATTACTGCATCTGGCTTCTCTTCAACCTCCTCCGTGTTAACGTGGTTCACCTGTCCCCTATTGAAAGGGTTCGGCTTCTTTCCAAAGCTTCCATTGCCATTACCATTCTGTGATTCAGGACATTCGTTGGCATAATGTCCGGTCTTCTGGCACTTGAAACAAGTGACTTGGCTTAGGTCTCTCTTGGCTGGGGTTGATGGGTTGGTGCGGTTCTGGCCGTTGCTTCCTCCATTCCCATTACCATTCTTGGTGCCATTGTGGTTGTGCGAGCTACCTCCTCCATGGGTATGCTAAAAATGTCCTCCCGGTCTAGGGGTAAAACGTGGCTTCTGCTGAGCTCCTGAATTGTACTTCCCTTGTCCATACTTCCTCTTGCGATTCTCAATCTGCTGCTGCTTCCCTTCAATCATGAGAGCACGATCTACCAACTCCTGGTAGTTGCTGAAGGTTGCTACCATCAACTGCATGCTCAACTCATCATTCAGTCCTTCCAGAAACTTCTCTTGCTTAGCTGCATCCGTAGCAACGTCATCTGGGGTATAACGTGCTAGCTTACTAAAGTCCTCCACATACTGGCCAACTGTCCGTCCTCCTTGGCGCAAGTTGTGAAACTCTCGCTTCTTCATGGCCATAGCTCCTGCTGAAACATGGGCAGTACGAAAAGCCTGCTAAAACTGGTCCCACGTGACAGTGTCGATAGGGAAAGTGGCTGTGAAATTCTCCCACCATGATGATGCGGGTCCTTCCAGTTGATGTGCGGCAAACTTCACCTTTTCCGCATCTGTGCATCCTGCTGTGGTCAATTCTCTAGCTATCTTGCGGAGCCAATCATCCGCTACTATCGGCTCAGTGCTACTGGAAAACACCGGCGGATTCAGCCCAAGAAAACGGGCTAAGTGATCAACAGGTGGTGGTGGTGGGTTGTTGTTGTTGTTGTTGTTGTTGTTGTTGTTGTTGTTTTTGTTGTTGTTCCCCTGATTCTGATTCTGGACTAGCAACTGCATCAATGTGTTCTGCTGCTGGATCAACTGAGTGAGCTCCGGTGGGAAGGTAAATCTGGGGTCACGTCTCGGAGGCATCTAAGGGTTTAGAAAAGATGAGATTTAAGAATAGAGAGGGGTCTAAAGAGAAAACACTACCCATATGCACATGAGGCAAAAGCAAACAATTCACTTCATTCAATCAATCAAACAAGGGCATACAATCAATCTAAATATCGCAAAAGTGCTCGGACTACTATATTTACATGGTGGACTACTACTACTGATGGGGTGGTTTACTAGAAATATTCTTCGGTTGCAGACTCCATGATATCTGCTCCAGCTTCATCAACATAGTCATCATCGCTATCATCTGGATCCGAGTCGGTGTCGTCGATGATGATGTAGTCTTCTGGGCGAATCTCCTTGGGTTCTTCGTCTTCCTCTACTGGTGTAGGGCCTCCCATAAATATTCCAATCTTCTTGATCAGATCATCATTCTTCTCCACTAGTACTTCGATTTCCTCTTCATAATCTTCACGTGTAGCCTTGAGTTCTTCCTCCAGTTCCTTGATTCTTGTCCCCGCCTTCTTCAGATCTATCATGTCGGCGCACATCTGGTTCTCCTGACGTCGAATGTGTTGGTTTAACTCCTGGATAAAAGCTGCAACTGATCTATCCTTCCTGGTGCTGATCATCTCCCAGTGCTCATCTTGGCGCCCACAAATCTGGTAGATAGTATCCTTGAGATCATTGCGGTAAACTTCTCCAATGCGTCCCATGGCGATGTGAGCTGCCATGCTCTTTCCTAGACTCCAAGTTGGTGCATCAAAAGAAAACACTATGGGCTCAGTGACTGGCATGAACGTCCTTCCTGGAACTTGAACTTGAATCATCCAGCACTCTTCTTTAGGTAGAGTGGCGTTGTAGGTTCCGGTGAAGCTTGGTACTCCTATGTTCAGGTATCTAGTAACTTCCTTCAAGTGACGTCCAAAGGGTGTATCTTCATCCGGTTGCGTGAACTTGTTCCATGCATCTGCGATCCTAAAAGAGTAGAAAAGATGAGAAGTCAGAAAGAGAAGAGAGTGAGTGGTGATCTAGGTCTTTAGCTTAGTGGTCGTGTCCTATAGTCAGCGTGTGCTCTGATACCATCTTGTAGCGACCAGACCTCAAACGGTCCAATCTCTATGCTCAGGTGTCATCCCTGGATCAGTAATGCTGACACCACACAGTACTTGAAGGATTTATAACAGAGTAGCAACCACACACTTATTACATCGAGTGTCTCAAAAGAGAACTTATTACAATAAATATGGCTTAAGGCCATCTAATAACGATAACAACGGAAGGCTTGGAAGATAAGTGAGTCCATCAACTCCAACGGCATCACTGAGTATAGAACCACGACCTAAAGGCACCTTAATTATTGTCTGAAAAGTTTGCAACATTAATGTTGCAGCCTGAAACGGGTCAGCACATGGAATATGCTGGCAATGTAACACATAGAGAGTAATGGAATGAAATAAGCTATACTATATGCATATTTGGGTGGTGGAAAGCTCTATATTACGGTTTTGCGTAAAGCCAATTTTTCCCTACTGCAAAGGAATAAATTTTATTTAACTATCATGATAGTTGTTAAACATTGAGAATGGTTGGCAGCATTCTCAATTCCAATTAAACATAATCATTAAACAAAACCCAACAAAATTTATTTTAGACTAGCATGATGAGATTCACATGATAATCCAAGTACTAGATACTCAAGATGTCCATAACCGGGGACACGGCTAACCAGGATTAGTTTATACACTCTGCAGAGGTTTGCGCACCTTTCCCCACAAGACTCGACCACCTCCGTTTGATTTCTCGCACTACATGGTGTTTGAGAAACGGATGACCGAGACATAGTCTTTCAGAAGCGCTAGCACCTTACGATCGGGTAGACCGTTACACCTACTTTCCCCTACATCTGCTAGTCTACCACGGTAAGAGTTCGCACAACCTACTCAACTATGCTAGAGCCCATTGTAGCTTGTGGCTGCACACGGAAGTTTCTAGCATGAATAATCTCATGATCCCTTTGAGCCTGGGTGGTGGTCCAAAAGAAAACAGGCAATCGCTGGAATACCCAGGTGCCTCAATCCACCCAGATGTGTATTTAAGTTGCCACCTTAGATAAACCATTAATTAACAATCTCACATCTGTCATGGATACACTCACCCAATCCACGTCTACTAGCATAGCATGGCATAATAAGCAAACATAGAAGTAACTCCCCTAGGTTTGATAATAAAACAGGTAATAGGTTCTACCACATCTACTACTTCCCAATACCCACATTTTAATTATATCCTAATCATGCAATGTGTGAGGATTGATCTAATGCAATAAAACTGGGTAGTAGGAGGTATGATCAAAGTGTTACTTGCCTTGCTGATGATCCGCAAAACCTAGCGATTCGAAGTAGCAAGCGGCGCACTCCGGGTACTCTATCGCAAACAAACAAGCATACAATAAGTACTCCACTAATGCACAGGTAAAACTCAAATAATAGAAATAGAACTAATCAGAAAGTTCAACTTAAGAACTCCGGTTGGCAAAAAGAATCAAATCGAACGAAGCAACGAAAGACAAACGGCAAAAGAAACAGGCTTCGTTTACTATTTTGGGTCTAGGGCAATTTTTACAGTGGCAAAAACTTGTTTAAGCTGGTTAAACGGAAAGAGGGTTTCGAGACGAAACTCCAGGAGCTTGAATCGCCTCATTCCGATAAACGAGCGAAAAGTTAGACTAAAACGAAAATCGGATCGGGAATCGCGATCAGAAAAATCACGGATTTAATCCGAGCAAAAGAAAAAAACGACGAACGTTCGTTAAAACGAACGAACGGGCGAACGCTTGCTAACTAAATAAACCGGAAAAACCGATCTATTAAAAAAAACTGAAACTAAAAAAACCAAACAACACTGACAGAAAACCGATCGGTTTTCTAAACAAAACCGGCGACGAGAAAAGCTACCTCCGGCGGCGGCAGATCCGGCGGCGGCGGTGCGGCGGGGCGACGGCGCGGCGGCAGCGGGCTAGGGTTAGGGTTTGAGGCGGGGCGCGGCTGGGCTGGCCTCGGGCCTCGGCAGCGCTACAAAAATTCCTGGCCAGGCGGAGTCCTGGCCGGTTATGGCCCACAGTCGGTTCGGACTTTTTTTAAATAATTACGCTCAGAAAAAAATAAAAGGAATACTAAATGGACTCCAAAAATCCCGAAATAAATTTTCCCCGGCTTCTAAAATCAAGTCGCACATGGTGAACATTTATTTGGGGCCTAAATGCAATTTTGAAAAACGCGCATTTTTCCTAAATTCAAATAAAATAGCAAGTAAAACCAAAATAAAATCTTATTTGATTATTTTATTAAATCCTCATTATTTCTTTATTTTGGGAAAGTCATTTTATTTCCTCTCTCATATTTTTGTAATAGAAATAACTGAAGATAAAATAAATAAAATCAAATGATCCTATTTTCAAAATTTGAGAAAACTCAAATATGAAAATCACGAAATCCCCAGCTCTCTCCGAGGGTCCTTGAGTTGTGTAGAATTTTCTAGGATCAACCAAAATGCAATAAAATATGATATGCAATGATGATCTAGTGTATAACATTCCAAATTGAAAATTTGGGTTGTTACATTTACCTCAGACCTTCGGGTCCATAGCTAGTAGCTAGGTGGCTTCTTCTCTCTCTTTGGATCTCAATACAAAGTTCTCCTCGATTCTCTTGGAGATCTATTCAATGTAACGTTCTTTTGCGGTGTGTTTGTCGAGATCCGATGAATTGTGGGTTTATGATCCAGATTATCTATGAACAATATTTGAATCTTCTCTGAATTCTTTTATGTATGATTGGTTTATCTTTGCAAGTCTCTTCGAATTATCAGTTTGGTTTGGCCTACTAGATTGATCTTTCTTGCAATGGGAGAAGTGCTTAGCTTTTGGTTCAATCTTGCGGTATTCGATCCCAGTGACAGAAAGGGAAATGACACGTATTCTATTGTTGCCGTTGAGGATAAAAAGATGGGGTTTACATCATATTGCATGAGTTTATCCCTCTACATCATGTCATCTTGCTTAAGGCGTTACTCTGTTCTTATGAACTTAATACTCTAGATGCATGCTGGATAGCAGTCGATGTGTGGAGTAATAGTAGTAGATGCAGGTAGGAGTCGGTCTAGTTGTCACGGACGTGATGCCTATATACATGATCATACCTAGATATTCTCATAATTATTCGCTTTTCTATCAATTGCTCGACAGTAATTTGTCCACTCACCGTAATACTTATGCTATCTTGAGAGAAGCCACTAGTGAAACTTATGGCCCCCGGGCCTATTTTCCATCATACAAGTTTCCAATCTATTTTATTTTGCAATCTTTACTTTCAATCTATATCATAAAAATACCAAAAATATGTATCTTATTATTATCATCTCTATTAGATCTCACTCTTGCAAGTGGCCGTGAAGGGATTGACAACCCCTTTATCGTGTTGGTTGCGAGGTTCTTATTTGTTTGTGTACGTATGAGGTGACTCGCGCATGGTCTCCTACTGCATTGATACCTTGGTTCTCAAAAACTGAGGGGAATACTTACGCTGCTTTACTGCACCACCCTTTCCTCTTCAACGGAAAACCAACGCAGTGCTCAAGATGTAGCAAGAAGGATTTCTGGCGCCGTTGCAGGGGAGATCTACGCCAAGTCAAGACATACCAAGTACCCATCACAACTCTTATCCTTCGCATTACATTATTTGCCATTTGCCTCTTGTTTTCCTCTCCCCCACTTCACCCTTGCCATTTTATTCGCCCTCTTTTTCCGTTTGCCTTTTTTTCGCTTGCTTCTTGTTTGCTTGTGTGTTGGATTGCTTGCTTGTCATGATGGCTCGAGATAATACTAAATTGTGTGACTTTGCCAATACCAACAATAATGATTTTATTAGCACTCCGATTGCTCCACTTACCGATGCTGAATCTTGTGAAATTAATACTGCTTTGCTGAATCTTGTCATGAAACATCCGTTTTCTGGCCTTCCTAGTGAAGATGCCGCTACCCATCTAAACAACTTTGTTGATTTGTGTGATATGCAAAAGAAGAAAGATGTGGACAACGATATTGTTAAACTTAAGCTATTTCCGTTTTCGCTTAGAGATCGTGCTAAAGCTTGGTTTTCGTCTTTGCCTAAAAATAGTATTGATTCATGGAATAAGTGCAAAGATGCTTTTATCTCTAAGTATTTTCCCCCCGCTAAGATCATCTCTCTTAGAAATGATATTATGAATTTTAAGCAACTTGATCATGAACATGTTGCACAATCTTGGGAGAGGATGAAATTAATGATACGTAATTGCCCTACACATGGTTTGAATTTATGGATGATTATACAAAAATTGAATGCCGAATTGAATTTTTCTTCTAGAAATCTTTTGGATTCGGCCGCGGGAGGCACTTTTATGGAAACCACTTTAGGAGAAGCTACCAAACTCCTAGATAATATTATGGTAAATTATTATCAATGGCACACTAAAGATCTACTAGTAAAAAGGTGCATGCAATTGAAGAGATTAATGTCTTGAGTGGAAAGATGGATGAACTTATGAAATTGTTTGCTAATAAGAGTGATCCTACTGATCCTAATGATATGTCTTTGTCTACTTTGAATGAGCATAATAATGAATCTATGGATGTGAATTTTGTTGGTAGGAACAATTTTGGTAATAATGCGTATAGAGGTAATTTTAATTCTAGGCCGTTTCCTAGTAATTCCTCTAATAATTATGGTAATTCCTACAACAATTCTTATGGAAATTATAATAATATGCCCTCTTATTTTGAATCTAGTATTAAAGAATTTATTACTTCACAAAAGAGTTTCAATGCTTTGATTGAAGAAAAATTGCTTAAGATTGATGAGTTGGCTAGGAACATGGATAGAATTTCTCTTGATGTTGATTCTTTGAAATTTTGATCTATTACACCTAAGCATGATATCAATGAGTCTCTCAAATCCATGAGAATTTCCATTGATGAGTGCAAAGAAAGAACCGCTAGGATGCGTGCCAAGAAAGATTGCTTTGTGAAAGCGTGTTCTTCTAGTTTTCATGACAATAAAGATGAAGATCTAAAAGTAATTGATGTGTCCCCTATTAAATCCTTGTTTTTCAATATGAATCTTGATAATGATGGGACTGGAGATGAGTCAACTTTAGTTAGAAGGCGTCCCAAAAATTCAGAGTTCTTAGATCTTGATGCAAAAATTGGTAAAAGTGGGATTGAAGAGGTTAAAACGTTAGATAGCAATGAACCAACTATCTTGGATTTCAAGGAATTTAATTATGATAATTGCTCTTTGATATATTGTATTTCCTTGTTGCAATCCGTGCTAAATTCTCCTCATGCTTATAGTCAAAATAAAGCTTTTACTAAACATATCGTTGATGCTTTGATGCAATCTTATGAAGAAAAACTTGAGTTGGAAGTTTCTATCCCTAGAAAACTTTATGATGAGTGGAAACCTACAATAAAAATTAAAATTAAATATCATGAATGCTATGTTTTGTGTGATTTGGGTGCAAGTGTTTCCACGATTCCAAAAACTTTGTGTGATTTGCTAGGTTTCCGTGAATTTGGTGATTGTTCTCTAAACTTGCACCTTGCAGATTCCACCATTAAGAAACCTATGGGAAGAATTAATGATGTTCTTATTGTTGCAGATACGAAGTATGTGCCCATAGATTTCATTGTTCTTGATATAGATTGCAATCCTTCATGTCCTATTATTCTTGGTAGACCTTTCCATAGAACGATTGGTGCAATTATTGTGAAGGAAGGGAACATTAGATTCCAATTTCCGTTAAGGAAGGGCATGGAACACTTTCCTAGAAAGAAAATTAAATTACCTTATGAATCTATTATAAGAGCCACTTATGGATTGCATACCAAAGATGACCATACCTAGATCTATCCTTGCTTTTATGCCTAGTTAAGGGCGTTAAACGATAGCGCTTGTTGGGAGGCAACCCAATTTTATTTTTATTACTTGCTTTTTGCTACTGTTTAGTAATAAATAATTTGTCGAGCCTCTATTTGGGTTGTGTTTTTTGTGTTTAATTAGTGTTTGTGCCAAGTAGAACCGTTGGGAAGACTTGGGGAAAGTCTTTTTGATCTTGCTGTAAAAAATAGAAACTTTAGCGCTCGCGAGAATTGCTGCCATTTTTTACTGGAGAGTGCTATTTAGTTAATTCTTTTTACAGATGATTAATAGATAAATTTCTCACGTCCAGCAATTTATTTTAGAATTGTTGGTTACAGAAGTATTCGAAACCTACAGATTACTATAGATTGTTCTGTTTTTGACAGACTCTGTTTTTCGTGTGTTGTTTGCTTATTTTGATGAATATATGTCTAGTAATAGAGTTTATAAACCATAGAGAAGTTGTAATACAGTAGGTTTAACACCAATATAAATAAATAATGAGTTCATTACAGTACCTTGAAGTGGTGGTTTGTTCTGTTTTACTAACGGAGCTCACGAAGATTTTCTTTTAAGTTTTGTGTTGTGAAGTTTTCAAGTTTTGGGTAAGGATTTGATGGATTTTCGAACAAGGAGTGGCAAGAGCCTAATCTTGGGGATTACCATGGCACCCCAAGGTAAAATCCAAGGACACCAAAAAGCCTAAGCTTGGGGGTGCCCCGGAAGGCATCCCCTCTTTTGTTTTCGTTCATCGGTAACTTTACTTGGAGCTATATTTTTATTCGCCACATGATATGTGTTTTGCTTGGAGCGTCTTGTATGATTTGAATCTTTGCTTTTTAGTTTACCACAATCATCCTTGCTGTACACACCTTTTGAGAGAGACACACATGAATTGGAATTTATTAGAATACTCTATGTGCTTCACTTGTATCTTTTGAGATATATAGTTTTTGCTCTAGTACATCACTTATATCTTTTAGAGCACGGTGGTGGTTTTATTTTATAGAAATAATTGATTTCTCATGCTTCACTTATATTATTTTGAGATTCCTTTAGAAAAACATGGCAATTTGCTTTTAGGCATAATAAAAACTTTCATATAAGTGCATTGAATACTAAGAGAAGTTTGATACTTGATGATTGTTTTGAGATATGGAGATAGTGATATCAAAGTTGTGCTAGTTAAGTAGTTGTGAATTTGAGAAATACTTGTGTTGAAGTTTGCAAGTCCCGTAGCATGCACGTATGGTAAACATTGTGTAACAAATTTGAAACATGAGGTGTTATTTGATTGTCTTCCTTATGAGTGGCGGTCGGGGACGAGCGATGGTCTTTTCCTACCAATCTATGCCCCTATGAGCATGCGTGTAATACTTGGGGTTTGATGACTTTTAGATTTTTGCAATAAGTATGTGAGTTCTTTATGACTAATGTTGAGTCCATGGATTATACGCACTCTCACCCTTCCACCATTGCTAGCCTCTTCGGTACCGTGCATTGCCCTTTCTCACCTTGAGAGTCGGTGCAAACTTCGCCGGTGCATCCAAACCCCGTGATACGATATGCTCTATCACACATAAACCTCCTTATATCTTCCTCAAAAAAGCCACCATACCTACCTATTATGGCATTTCCATAGCCATTCCGAGATATATTGCCATGAAACTTTCCACCGTTCCGTTTATTATGACATGCATCATCATTGTCATATTGCCTTGAATGATCATGTAGTTGACATCATAATTGTGGCAAAGCCACCATTCATAATTCTTTCATACATGTCACTCATGAGTCATTGCACATCCCAGTTAACCGCCGGAGGCATTCATATAGAGTCATATCTTGTTCTAGTACCGAGTTGTAATCATTGAGTTGTAAATAAATAGAAGTGTGATGATCATTAGTAATAGAGCATTATCCCATAAAAAAAGAAAAAAAGGAAGGACAAATAATAATAAAAGAAGGCCCAAAAAATATAAAATAAAAATAAAAAGGGGGTAATGCTAATATCCTTTTTTCCACACTTGTGCTTCAAAGTAGCACCATGATCTTTATGATAGAGAGTCTCTTGTTTTGTCATTTTCATATACTAGTGGGAATTTTTCATTATAGAACTTGGCTTGTATATTCCAATAGTGGGCCTCCTCAAGTGCCCTAGGTCTTCGTGAGCAAGCAAGTTGGATGCACACCCACTTAGTTTTTTTTGTTGAGCTTTCATACAGTTGTAGCTCTAGTGCATCCGTTGCATGGCAATCCCTACTCCTTGCATTGACATCAATTGATGGGCATCTCCCTGGCCCATTGATTAGCCACGTCGATGTGAGACTTTCTTCTTTTTTGTCTTCTCCACATAACCCCCTTCAATATATTCTATTCCACCCATGGTGCTATATCCATGGCTCACTCTCATGTATTGCATGAAAGTTGAAAAAAGTTTGAGATTACTAAAGTATGAAACAATTGCATGGCTTGTCATCGGGGTTGTGCATGATGAGAGCATTCTTGTGTGACGGAAACAGAGCATGAACAAACTATATGATTTTGTAGGGATGAACTTTCTTTGGCCATGTTATTTTCAGAAGACATGATTGCTTAGTTAGTATGCTTGAAGTATTATTTTTTATGTCAATATTAAACTTTTATCTTGAATCTTTCGGATCTGAACATTTATGCCACAATAAAGAAAATTACATTGAGAAATATGTTAGGAAGCATTCCACATCAAAAATTCTGTTTTTATCATTTACCTACTCGAGGACGAGCAGGAATTAAGCTTGGGGGTGCTTGATATGTCTCCAAGGTATCTATAATTTTTGATTGTTCCATGCTATTATATTATCTGTTTTGGATGATAAAGGGCTTTATTTTAGACTTTCATATTATTTTTGGGACTAACCTATTAACCGGAGGCCTAGCCCAAATTGCTGTTTTTTTTGCCTATTTCAATGTTTCACAGAAAAGGAATATCAAACGGAGTCCAAACGGAATGAAACCTTAGGGAGCGTGATTTTTGGAACAAACATGATCCGGAGGACATGGAGTGGACGTCAAGCAATCAACGAGGAGGCCACGAGGCAGGGGGCGCGCCTACCCCCCTGGGCGCGCTCTCCACCCTCATGGGCCCCTCGTTGCTCCACCGACCTACTTCTTCCTCCTATATATATTCATATACCGCGCAAACACCCAGGAGCACCACGAAAGCCTATTTCCACCGCCGCAACCTTTTGTACCCAAGAGATCCCATCTTGGGGCCTTTTCCGAAGCTCCGCCGGAGGGGGCATCGATCATGGAGGGCCTCTACATCAACTCCATGGCCCCTCCGATGATGTGTGAGTAGTTTACCTCAGACCTTCGGGTCCATAGCTAGTAGCTAGATGGCTTCTTCTCTCTCTTTGGATCTCTATACAAAGTTCTCCTTGATTCTCTTGGAGATCTATTCGATATAACCTTCTTTTGCGGTGTGTTTGCGAGATCCGATGAATTGTGGGTTTATGATCCAGACTATCTATGAACAATATTTTAATCTTCTATGAATTATTTTATGTATGATTGGTTTATCTTTGCAAGTCTCTTCAAATTATTAGTTTGGTTTGGCCTACTAGATTGATCTTTCTTGCAATGGGAGAAGTGCTTAGCTTTGGGTTCAATCTTGCGGTGCTCGATCCCAGTGACAGAAAGGGAAACGACACGTATTGTATTGTTGCCATCGAGGATAAAAAGATGGGGTATACATCATATTGCATGAGTTTATCCCTCTACGTCGTGTCATCTTACTTAAGGCGTTACTCTGTTCTTATGAACTTAATACTCTAGATGCATGCTGGATAGCGGTCGATGTGTGGAGTAATAGTAGTAGATGTAGGCAGGAGTCGGTCTACTTGTCACGGGCGTGATGCCTATACACATGATCATACTTAGATATTCTCATAATTATTCTCTTTTCTATCAATTGCTCGACAGTAATTTGTTCACTCACCGTAATACTTATGCTATCTTGAGAGAAGCCACTAGTGA
>NC_041384.1:170490165-170506155 GCF_002162155.2 Triticum dicoccoides
TTCCATCATACAAGTTTCCATTATATTTTATTTTGCAATCTTTATTTTCGATCTATATCATAAAAATACCAAAAATACTTACCTTATTATCATCATCTATATCAGATCTCACTCTTGCAAGTGGCCGTGAAGGGATTGACAACCCATTTATCGCGTTGGTTGCGAGGTTCTTATTTGTTTGTGTAGGTACGAGCTGATTCGCGCGTGGTCTCCTACTGGATTGATACCTTGGTTCTCAAAAACTGAGGGAAATGCTTACGCTGCTTTACTGCACCACCCTTTCCCTTCAAGGGAAAACCAACGCAGTGCTTAAGAGGTAGCATACGACAATATGACCGAGGTGGAAAACTGTGGAGGGGGGCACCACACACAGCTAAAGATCAACTTGTGTGTCTATGGGGTGCCCCCTCCCCCGTATATAAAGGAGGAGAGGAGGAGGAGGGCCGGCCACAAGGGGAGCGCCCAAAGTGGGGAATCCTACTCCTAGTAGGAGTAGGTTTCCCCCTTTCCTAGTCCTAGTAGGAGAAGAAGGAAGGAGAGGAAGAGGATAAGGAAAGGGGGGCCGGCCCCCTAGCCCTAGTCCAATTCGGTTTGGGCTAGGGGGCGGGCGCCACACCTTGGCCTGCCTCCTCTCTTCCACCATTAGGCCCATGAGGCCCAATAACTCCCCAGGGGTTCCGGTAACCCTCGGTACTCAGAAACTTATCCGAAATGACCCGAACCATTCCGGTGTCCGAATGTAGCCTTCCAATATATGAATCTTTATGTATCTACCATTTTGAGACTCCTCGTCATGTCTGTGATCTCAGCCGGGACTCCGAACAACCTTCGGTACATCAAATCACATAACTCATAATACATATCATCATCGAATGTTAAGCGTGCGGACCCTACGGGTTCGAGAACTATGGAGACATGACCGAGACACATCTCCAGTCAATAACCAATAGCAGAACCTGGATGCTCATATTGGTTCCTACATATTCTACGAAGATCTTTATCGGTCAAACCGCATAACAACATACGTTGTTCCCTTTGTCATCGGTATGTTACTTGCCCGAGATTCGATCATCGGAATCATCATACCTAGTTCAATCTCGTTACCGGCAACTCTCTTTACTCGTTCCATAATGCATCATCCCATGACTAACTCATTAGTCACATTGCTTGCAAGGCTCATAGTGATGTGCATTACCAAGAGGGCCCAGAGATACCTCTTCGATACACAGAGTGGCAAATCCTAATATCGATCTATGCCAACTCAACAAACACCATCGGAGACACCTGTAGAGCATCTTTATAATCACCCAGTTACGTTGTGATGTTTGATAACACACAAGGTGTTCCTCTGGTATTTGGGAGTTGCATAAGCTCATAGTTTGAGGAACATGTATAAGTCATGAAGAAAGCAATAGCAATAAACTAAACGATCATAGTGCTAAGCTAACGGATGGGTCTTGTCCATCACATCATTCTCTAATGATGTGATCCCCTTCATCAAAAAATGACAACACATGTCTATGGCTAGGAAACTTAACCATCTTTGATTAACGAGCTAGTCAAGTAGAGGCATGCTAGGGACACTTTGTTTGTCTATGTATTCACACATGTACTAAGTTTCCGGTTAATGCAATTCTAGCATGAATAATAAACATTTATCATGATATAAGGAAATCTAAATAACAACTTTATTATTGCCTCTAGGGCATATTTCCTTCAAGAGATACTTTTTTTTCTATGGAGGGCTAAAAACGAAATTATGAGAAATTAAAAAGAATGCACCTTACATTGTGGAATTTTATCAAAAAACAAATACACCTTATATAAAGGAATGGAGGCAGTATATTGGTGAAATTTTGACCCGTTATACTGCACTATTATACGTGCATGTACACAAAAATATAGAATTTTTCAAGCAGTAAAATATGATTTTTATTTTTGAATTTAAAAAAATGGGCACCAACGCCCTTGTGCTCATATGTCACTTTTTACTACTATAAGGTGATATTTTTTGTTGTTGTTGAAGAGGGCCCAAGACCTCTATAAACTTTGTTGCTCTATGAATATTTTTAAGGCAAAGAAAATTTCTCGTTAATTAATTAAGAAGGAGTTGGATAATAGTTTTCATCAAAGAGAAAAAAAATACTACAACATGGTCAGTATTCTTCTGGCATTTTTTTGAAAGATCCAGTTGATGGCTAGCTTTTTCATTGATCATAGCAGGGAGAACTTAGAGAGATACAAAACGTGTTTGTTGATCAAAACATCAAGCAATAAAAGAAAAGAGGTGCCCGAGGGCAAACCCTTGTCCCTTTTTTTCAGGGGAACTAAAAAAGGTCAAAAAACCTAAATACGATGCTAATCTCTCGCAGTTGCATCCCCAAAAGGGGGCTCGATGGAGTTGACTCCCCCTTTCGCCATAGTTCAAGTTCTCTCCTGATAGCAACAATAATGCCAGTCTTTGAAGCTATCTTTGCTCTGAAAGTGCACTCGCTTCTTTCCTGATAAATCTTCAAGAGGATCAACAGTTTAAGTGTCCTCACGGCCTTTCTGAATGTTGGCGGTGTAGTGTTGATCATGGCTAAGAAGATGTCGCTGGACTGTGTTTTTGTGCACCAGTTGTGATCTTCATAGGCCTTACAACCAAACCATTGAGCAGCCTTTCTCCATACTGCAAGTGACACTTTGCATTGCCAAAACAGATGGGGAGAAGATTCTAAGCTTCGAAGGCAACACTGGCAAGAATACTGGTTTGGCCAGCCTCTTCTTTGAAGACGGTCATTGCACCAGAGCCTATCTCCAAGGAGTAAACAAGCAAAAAAAGTGCCCTGGTGCCCATGTTGTCCAAATGAGGTTCTTGAAATTTGATTTTGCGTGGCCTCCAAATTGCATCTTGTAAGCCAAGGTCGTGCTGTAGGTGCCACTTGCAAAGAAGCACCATATGATGGTATCTTCGCAATCATCGTGCAATTGCATATTAGCTGTAGCAACCCATCTTCTCATGGCCAAGAACTCTGAGAGCAGGTTGTTTGTGTTCCCGTGTGCTAAGTCTGAAATCCATGTATCTTCAGAGAGTGCAGCTTTCACACTTCTATTATTACTTGTTGAGTGTTTGTACAGCTATGGGAATGTCACCTTCAAGGGTACTGATCCTATTCATGGGCAATTCCAGAACGAGGCCAAGTTACCATTGCCAAGTGTCATCGAGATGGCAGTGCGAAAGAGCTATTTGTCTATGTCATCGCATAGGAGCTCAGTCCCCACCCATGGTCTATCCTGGTGCGTCCAAGAAATCCATAGCCGGTGCAATCTCAATGATGAACTAATTGTTTGTAGATCATGGGCCCAGAGCCCTCCTTTGTCAATTTGTGAACACATTGTTCGCCAGTTTACTTTGCATTTCCCTCCCGTTAGCTCTTTTTGTTGTGCCCAAAGGAAGCGCTTCCGTGATTTGTCCACCTCTCTGAAGAACTTCTTGTCACCTTGAGGTAGCTCACCGACGTCAACGGTTTAGCGGCATGCACGCGGGTGGTCCGCGTAAGCAACTACTTTGTATAAAGAGGTAGCCAGGACTGATCCTGGCTAAAAGAACATGTGGTGCCCCATGTGTGGTTTTGGTAATTGATGACATTCTCTATGGACCAATGGCTGCCTTGAGTTATATTCATAGGATTTGTCCATAGGCTTTTCTTGAAGTCCATTTGTTTGTTTCGAGGAGTTTATGTGTTGGCCAAGGTTCTTTTCAAGGGATTATCCAAATATTGGTCATGTGAGAGTTGAGCTTTTTGCAAGCATGTCTTGAAGAAGAAGATGGTGTGAACATTCATGTTTACCTTCAAGACATCATCCTAATGAAGAGAGTTGGAAAGATTCAAGGTTGATCAAGACTAAGTCAAAGAGTGATTCAAGTTAACCAACACACAAAGCGTAGAAGATGTATCGTGTGGGATCAAGTGATCCCATGGTATGGTAAGTATTGTCCATTATGCTTTTTGTACTAACCCATGGTCTACGTGAGAGTTCTATGTGGGCTTAGGTTTGTTTCCATGGGTTTGCATCAAGAGGAAGATCTCATACAACCCATGTATGATGACATCAAGTGGTGATCCTCATCAAGGTTGAGGAGTGCAAGTTCAAGTGGATCATCATGAAGAGATCATATGCTTGAAGCTTTCCGTCTATTGTGGTGATAATGGACTTGGGAAGATGGGTCGTAGAGTGGCTCACCCATAGTGGAGTATGGGGGAGCAATCAAGTAGTCTTCATTAAGCCAACACAATCAAGAAAGGTGGTCCTACTTGAGGAATTCTAGATCGTCATCATCTAGCTGAAGTGGACTATGTGAAAGTCAAAGGTTTGCCCTTGATAGGTTTTCTATTTTACCTGTCTCATGGTGGTTGTTGGGAGACCGGGTTATAGGATCAATTGTAGTACTATCAAGGGGGGCTCTCAAGTTTGTAGCTTGATTGTACCGTTCATAGAGAGCTCAAGCCATTGCATCCTTGCATCATCTTTCTTGGTTCTTGTTTAGTGTTTCTCTTTGTGAGTCTCAGAGCTTATGGTCTTCTTGATGACAAGCTCGAGTTCATCGAAAATGGAGTTCATGTGCGTCTTATATGATGTTTTAGATGTTGGAATTTTTGCCGATTCTACATTCAAAGAGGTTTCTCATCCCTATATAATTGACATTTTTCAACCGCTTCTTCTCACTATCCAACAAGCTTGAGTTTGCTCCCTTTGGAGCCTGTATGGAGAAGTTATGGCAGTTTTAGCCTCTAGGCAGTTTTTCTCTGCTCAGGCGGTAGTACCGCTCGGTACCACGGTAATACCGCTCAGGCGGTACTTCTGCTATGGTCTACCGTTGCCACTACCGCTTGGGAAATCCGTGTTGTGCAAGTTTTTGTTGCCTAATTTCTCTTAGCGGTAGTAGGACGGTACTAGCCCAGTAGTACCACTTAAGCGGTACTTCCGCCGTCTACTACCTCTCATAGTATCATTTAGGATTTTTTTCTTCTGTGCTTGTTTCGGTTGCCTTCTTTGCCTAAGTGGTAGTAGAGCAGATGTAGGGCGGTAGCACCGCTCCGAGCGACACGAACGGCCTCTGTTCTATGGTCTGTTGTGCACTGGCCCTAGTACTACTGCTTAAGCGGTAGTACCGCTCCCCCAAGCGGTAGTACCGCTTGAGCACGAGCAAAGTGCATAACGGTTGGATTTGGGGAGGCCTATAAAAGGGGGTCTTCTTCCCCATTGCATCTTATCTCTCGAGCTCGTGTTCTTCCCCCATTGTTGACCTTCTTCGAGCTTGCTATCTCTCAATCCCTCCATGGATTCTTGCTAGTTTTTCGGGGAAAAGAGAGAGGAGGTCCAGAGCCACTTTTCCACCAAACACTTTCTCCTCTATGTGAGGGGAATCCCTTGGATCTAGTCTTGGAGTTCTTGGTGTTCTCCTTCTTGTTCTTCCTCTCATTTTCCTCCATAGCTTTCGTTTCTTTGGTGGGATTTGCGAGTGACGGACTTGGGCACTCCGTGTGCCCTTTCCATTGCATTAGTTGCATCAGTTTGAGTTCTCCACGGTGGTATGTGGAAGTGAAGTTGAGTAGCTTATTACTCTTGGGTGCCTGGTACGCTAGAGCTTGTTCCTCTTGGGTGCTTGGGCGCCCTAGACGGTTGGTGGTGCCTTGAAGCTCAATCATTGTGGTGGAAAGTTCCGGGCAAGCGTCGGGGTCTCCAATTAGGTTGTGGAGATTTCCGTGAGCAATTTGTATGGGTTTCGGTGACCTCCCCCAAGGGTTGCCAAAGTGTACGGGTTCGGTGACCGCCTCCAAGGGTTGCCATTTGTATGGGTTCGGTGACCGCCCTCAAGGGTCCCTTAGTGGAATCACGACATGTTGCATTGTGCAAGGGCGTGAGGAGATCACGGTGGCCCTAGTGGCTTCTTGGGGAGTGTTGTGCCACCACACCGCTCCAAACGGAGATTAGCATCCGCAAGGGTGTGAACTTCGGGGGTACATCGTTGTCTCCGCGTGCCTCGGTTACTCTTACCCGAGCCCTTTACTTATGCACTTTACCTTGTGATAGCCATAGTGTTTCATGTTATATATCTTGCTATCACTTAGTTGTTTATCTTGCTTAGCATAAGTTGTTGGTGCACATAGGCGAGCCTAGTTGTTTTAGGTTAGGTGCTTCACAAATTAAAAGCTAGTTTTATTCCGCATTTGTTCAAGCCTAAACCGTCATTATTTTAAAGCACCTATTCAACCCCCGCTCTAGGTGACATCCACGATCTTTCACCCGCCGTCCTCGCAATGCGTAGGATTGCAAAGGATGATTGGCCCATGACCCCTTGGCTTTTAGGATGTAGACCGGCGTGCTAGCCTCTCTGTTGAGTCTAGGTAGGACTAAGGCATGTCGATCAGCCGAGGTCGTGCATGACCCAAGAAAGTGTGTTCAGCCAAAGTTAATCGAGCATGTTGGGTAAGTTTGTGCACCCCCTATAGGGAAGTTAATCTATTCAAATAGTTGTGTCCATGTGTAACGCCCCGAGACCGATGTGCCAGGTGTCCTCCAGTTATTCGCTGTTGTTGCCTTGTCATTTTCTTGCGTGTCACATTCTTGTCATGTCATCATGTGCATTGCATCATCATGTTTTTCAAAACTTGCATCTGTCCCGGTCTCCCCGTTCCTTCCGTTGTCCGTTCTAAGTCCAGACACCCTTGCACGCGCCCGCGGCACGTTCGAAATATTATTTTATAAGTGGCCAGAAAATGTTCTCAGATTGGGTTGAAAGTTGGCGTGTGGTCTTATTATAGTGTAGATAGACCGCCTGTCAAGTTTCATCGCATTCGGAGTTCGTTTGATAGCCCAACTGTTAAACTATAGCGGTAGTATAGCCGGTCATACGTCGGACGTTTTCGGTCTCCGGAAGCTGCTACCGGGTCTCTCTCTCCTCTCTTCTCAGCGCATCTATCTCTAGCACAGCCCACTAGCCCACCTATCTAACCCCCCTCCACTCTGGGTCGTCCGATCGAGATCGAACGGCTCCGAAACGGACTAAAACCCCCAACCCTAGCTCCTCCTGCTATATATAG
Source organism: Triticum dicoccoides (assembly GCF_002162155.2). Lineage (NCBI taxonomy): Eukaryota > Viridiplantae > Streptophyta > Magnoliopsida > Poales > Poaceae > Triticum > Triticum dicoccoides. The sequence continues at coordinate 170,497,254 of NC_041384.1, forward strand.
CAGCCCCCCTTGCCATTTTGGCCTTCTCATTCCTCCCCCTCGAAATCCGTGCCCCAATCATCAACCAGCCGCCGCCCACCTCCATTTTTGCGCCAGCCGCACCCTCCACCGCCACTTGGCGCTCTCTGACTGGCCGCGCCGCCAGCCACCCGCCCCTCTAGCCATTGGCCTCAAGCCACGTCGCCCCGCATGCTCCCTTCTCCACCCCGCGGCCCGCCGGGGTCCAGATCTGGCCCGCCGAGCCCAAGTAGGCCCAACTGCGCCGCCGCCCGTACCCGCTTGACCTAGCGATCCCGATCGAGACTCCGTCGCCAACAGCGCCCCGCTGCACCGTCGTCCGTGCTCGCCGGCGACGAGCGTTGCCCATCGCCGGAGACCTCCAGAAAGCCAGCCTCGCCGCCCCGCCTCTCTACTTCCTTCTCCTTCCTCCTTCGGCCTCTCCCTCTAAATTCTCCCTCTCTCTCGCAGGTGCCCGCTGCCGCCGCCCAGGGAGCTCGTCGTTGGCCCCGTCTTCGCCAGATTCGGCCGGGATCCACCGGATCCGGGGCCCTGCGACCCGTTCCCGGCCTCTCCAGCTTCGCCGAACCCCGCCGTCGCCGGAGTTTTGTCACGCTGCCGCCTTGTTCTTCTGCCCGTGAGGCGCACAGGAGAAGGACGATGCCGATGCTCGCCCCCTCTCGCCCGCATGGGCCACCGCACGCCCTGGCCTGGCCCAGCTCCTCTTCGCCAGATCCGCTGGCCCACCGCTCTGCTTCCCCTTCGGCCCGTTGGCCCAGTGTGAGAAGCCACCATTTTCCCCTCGCCCTGTGCGCTGCATACTATCCTGCACCCATGCTCTGTTCCAGATTCGGCCCGTTGTGTTTTTTTCCTGGTCCTGCGAATTTTGCCAATATTCCTGAGACAACAGTTTTTGCAGAAAACCCCCTAGACTTCATGCATCTAATAACTAATTAACCGTGCATCAGAACTAAATAAATCATATATGAAACTTGCTTAGAATTTTGTCTAGTTTCATAATTTGCAACTTTCACCCATGTTTAAAATGATGTTTGTTCATAATTTACCTAATGCCATGCTAAAATGCTTTAATTCATAACTAAATAACCGTAACTCGGAATTTAATAAACTTTATATGTAAATGGGGTGGAAAAATGCCTAGTTTAACATGGTGACTTTACTTTGCATGTTTAACAACCCCAAAATATGGTTTATTGCAGAACAGGACCAAACCTAATATATGCACATGAGGAGTTTCCGGATTTGTTGTTCGATGTTCCGGCCTCATTTAAACTTGCCTAGATAGGTAGTTTTACTTTGCTTCACCCCTTGCCATGCTAAACAACATTTAATATTGTTGAGTTCATAAACGAGATCGAACTAAATAAGTCATGTGGTGTTCCGTCAATATGCAACTCGTTGCATATTGAGCTCCACTTAATTTGTAGAATTGCTTGTGCACTTTTCCATGCCATGCCTCATTAAACTGGACATGCATCATACTTCATTGTGCATCATGCCATGCTTATGTGGTGGTTGTTTACTATGTTGTTTGCTTCTTTCTGGTGTTGCTTCTTCGGGTTGGTTCCGATAACGTCGCGTTTGTGAGGACCCGTTCGACTACATCTGTTTGTCTTCTTCATGGACTCGTTCTTCTTCCTTGCGGGATCTCAGGCAAGATGACCATACCCTCGAAATCACTTCTATCTTTGCTTGCTAGTTTCTTGCTCTTTTGCTATGCCTATGCTGCGATACCTACCACTTGCTTATCAGGCCTCCCATTTTGTTAAGCCAAGCCTCTAACCCACCTTGTCCTAGCAAACCGTTGTTTGGCTATGTTACTGCTTTGCACAGCCCCTCTTATGGTGTTGTTAGTTGCAGGTGAAGATTGGAGTTTGTTCCTTGTTGGAACATGGATATTTTGTTGGGATATCACAATTTCTCTTATTTGATTAATGCATCTATATACTTGGTAAAGGGTGGAAGGCTAGGCCTTATGCCTGGTGTTTTGTTCCACTCTTGCCGCCCTAGTTTCCGTCATATCGGTGTTATGTTCCCGGATTTTGCGTTCCTTACACGGTTGGGTTATAATGGGAACCCCTTGACAGTTCGCCTTGAATAAAACTCCTCCAGCAAGGCCTAACATTGGTTTTACCATTCGCCACCTATCCTTTTCTTTCCCTTGGGTAGGCCTGCCCAAGGGTCATCTTTATTTTAACCCCCCCGGACCAGTGCTTCTCTAAGTGTTGGTCCAACTGAGCGAGGTCCGGAGCTACCAGGGGCAACTCTGGGCTGGCCCACCTGACGTCTTGCTCATCCGTTGTGCCCTGAGAACGAGATATGTGCAGCTCCTATCGGGATTTGTCGGCACATCTGGGTGGCTTTGCTGGTCTTGTTTTACCATTGTCGAAATGTCTTGTAACTAGGATTCCGAGCCTGATCGGGTCTTCTTGGGAGAAGGAATATCCTTCGTTGACCGTGAGAGCTTGTGATGGGCTAAGTTGGGACACCCCTGCAGGGATTTGATTTTCGAAAGCCATGCCCGCGGTTATGGGCAGATGGGAATTTGTTAATGTCCAGTTGTAGAAAACCTGAAGTTTATCTTAAATTAAAATGCACCAACCACGTGTGTAACCGTGATGGTCTCTTCTCAGCGGAGTTCGGGAAGTGAACACGGTGTTGGAGTTATGCTTGACGTAGGTTGTTCTAGGGTCATTTCTTGATCATAGTTTATCGACCGTGCCTTTGCCTTCTCTTCTCGCTCTCATTTGCGTATGTTTTCCACCATATATGCTAGTCGCTTGCTGCAGCTCCACCTCATACCTTTTACCCTTCCTATAAGCTTAAATAGTCTTGATCACGAGGGTGTGAGCTTGCTGAGTCCCCGTGACTCACAGATACTTCCAAAACCAGTTTGCAGGTGCCGATGATACCGTGCAGGCGTCGCAACTGAGCTCAAGGAGAAGCTCGATGAAGATCGTGTTTGTTATGTTGTTCCGTTTCCAGTTGATCAGTAGTGGAGCCCAGTTGGGACGATCGGGGATCTGTGTAGCATTTGGGGTAGTCTTCTTTCATTTTGGTTCCGTAGTTGGACCTTGATTGTATCTGGATGATGTAATGCTTTATTCATGTATTGTGTGAAGTGGCGATTGTAAGCCAACTATGTATCTCTTTCCCTTATGTATTACATGGGTTGTGTGAAGATTACCTCACTTGCGACATTGCTTTCAATGCGGTTATGCCTCTAAGTTGTGCTTCGACACGTGGGAGATATAGCCGCATCGAGGGTGTTACACCATGATAATAGACGCTCGGAGTTTTATCCCGATCTATACAACTAGAATTGGATACTAGAGACATGAAATGGATATGATGGCTCCGGGATTGCTTTCTCGCAGGGAGTCTAGAAAGGATCTCTGGGCGTTCCTACAACATACTTACTACTTATGTTATGCTAATATGCACTCTTCTAATGCTGCAAGATGCTTCAAGATGCTAGTCTTCGATAAGCTAGGCCTTTCCCTTCTCTTCTGGCATTTCTGCAGTTCAGTTCAAAGATTTTTTTTAGAAAAGGAGGAGGACCCCCGGCCTCTGCATCTGGACGATGCATGCAGCCACTTTCTTAATTATTCACACAAGACCTTACAAAGTCATACAATAGTAAGACTAAAGCCACCGTCTAGGCAACATCTGTCACTACTCCTATCTAGTTGATAAAGGGATGCTGATAGTCTAGGCCTAATACCAAATAGACCTCGCAGCCAAACCTAACATCTAAGACCTGAGGTCCCAACCAGGACGCCTGCCGGGTATGGGGCACCCACCAGTCTGGTGCACTCCTCAACCAGGATGCCTGCTAGGTATGAGGCTGCCGTAGCCACCTGCCACTAGTCCATCTTCAGAATTGTACTGGTGCATCTACCTTGCCCGGTCTAGCTGTCGTCGATGCCACCACCACGCCAGACAGCGTCACCCTCCTGCACGAGTCCATCATCGCACATCAGACGCCTAATCTCCAGAGCGCCATGCCATCGAGATCTGTCACCATCAAAGTGCATGATGAAGAACCGCTCCACCAAAGACGTCGTCCACTAGTCCCTCGAGCCCGCGTACACCTCCAAGAAAGATGCCCCCAAGGGGGGAACAACACAAACATGCCACCGTCTTTTGATCAATCAATCTAGGGTTTCCCCCAGAGGTAGCAGATCGTAGTCTAGAACTTCTCCACTACAATGCCTTCAAGAAGGGAACGACAGCGTAGAGTGCCGCCGCCACCGGCTTTAGCATCTAGACAAGAGCAGGTTTTCACCCAGATCTATTCGAAGAACTCCATCCTCTTCTTGTGCACGGACCGCCGCCTTCTCTGTCGAAGACTACACCAAGGGTCCAGCCGTCGCCGTCAGATCCATGTAGCCAGCACCAGAAGATGACGACAGTCTCCCTGCATCGCATCTAGCACAAGCTGAAGCAGATCGAGTCAGAGACAATGATGCGCCTGGATCTCCGGCAGACCAGCGAGCCGTCGGCCCCGCCGCATCTAGATTACCGGCCACACCGGGCCGCCGCCACCCAGTTCAGTCCAAAGATATAACCCCATTCCTTTGATACTAATGCATACATAGCATAGATCTGATGTAAGTCTTGCGAGTACTTTGGATGAGTACTCATGGTTGCTTTGCTACCTATTTTTCCCTATACCGGATTGTTGTGATCAGATGGTGGAGTCCAGGAGCCAGTTGACACCGCCGATGACTACTACTACCCCGACGGAGCCTACTACTGCGTGGAGGCCGCCGACGACCAGGAGTGGATAGGAGGCTCCCAGGCAGGAAGCCTCGCTGTCGGTGGAAAAACCGGCGGATCTCGGGTAGGGGGTCCGGAACTGTGCGTCTAAGGCGGATGGTAACAGGAGGCAGGGGACACGAAGTTTTACCCAGGTTCGGGCCCTCTTGATGGAGGTAAAACCCTACATCCCACTTGATTTATTCTTGATGATATGGTTATTACAAGAGTTGATCTACCACGAGATCGGAGAGGCTAAACCCTAGAAGCTAGCCTATGGTGTGATTGTATGTTGTATATCCTCTATCGACTAGACTGGCCTCGGTTTATATAATGCACCAGAGGCCTAGGATAACAAGAGTCCTAGCCAAATACGCCGGTGGGGAGGAGTCCTTGTCTTGATCACCAAGTCTTGGAGAATCTTCCTTGTATGCGGCACCTGTCCGAACTGGCCCATGAGTATACGACCATGGGGGTCCTCGACCCAATCTAACAGATTGGGAGATGACGTGGTGAGTACCCCCTAGTCCAGGACACCATCAGTAGCCCCCTGAACCGGTCTTCAAGTTAGGGACGCTCCTCAATTCTTCCGAACCGTTCTTCATCTTTGGTCGTTGGTCTTGAAAACTGGTTCAACAAATCTTCTCATCTTCGATCTTGAGGATCGCCGAAATGCATTCGACGAGTTTACACGTCGGGTATCCGAGGAGCCTGTAACACCCTCGATGCGACTATAGCTCCCACGTGTCGAGGCACGACTTAGAGACATAATCGCATTGAAGGCATATGTCGCAAGTTAGGCAATCTTCACAACATCCCATGTAATATGAATAATAAAGGGGAGATAACATAGTTGGCTTGCACTCGCCACGTCAATCAAGTACATAAATAACATTACATCAACCAAACACTCAAGGCCCGACTACGGCGCCAAAATAAAAGATAACCCAACATGCGACACGGTCCCGATCACCCCCAACTGGGCACCACTACTGATCATCAGGAAAGGAAACATAGTAACGTTGAAGTCCTCGTCGAACTCCCACTTGAGCTCAAGCGCGTCTCCTGGAGAGGAATCATCAGGCCCTGCATCTGGTGTAATAGTAATCTGTGAGCCACAGGGACTCAGCAATCTCGCACCCTCGCGATCAAGACTATTTAACCTTATAGGTAAGGCAAGGTAAATATATAAGTGGAGCTGCAGCAAGCGACTAGCATAATATGGTGGCTATCCTGTTCGCAAAAGAGAGCGAGAAGAGGAGGCAAAGCGCGAGCGAGAAACTAGAGAACAACCTGCGCAAACATTACTCCAACACCGTGTCCACTTCCCGGTCTCCGCCGAGAAGAGGCCATCACGGCAACACACTCAGTTGATTCATTTTAATTAAGTTCAGGTTCAAGTTATCTACAACCGGACATTAACAAATTCCCATCTGCCCATAACTGCGGGCACGGCTTTCGAAAGTTCAAATCCCTGCAGGGGAGTCCCAACTTAGCCCATGACAAGCTCTCACGGTCAACGAAGGAATAGACCTCCTCCCAAGACGTTCCGATCAGACTCGGTATCTCGGTTCTTCAAGACACTTCGACAAGTTAAAACAAGACCAGCAACACCGCCCGAATGGGCCGAAAAATCCCGATAGGAGCTGCACATATCTCGTTCTCAGGGCACACTCAGATGAGACATCCTACGAGTAAAACCAACCCTCAAGTTGCCCCGAGGTGGCCCCGCAGTCTACTCAGTCGGACCAACACTCAGAGGAGCACTGGCCCGGGGGGGGGTTAAATAAGATGACCCTCGGGCTCCGGAAACCCAAGGGAAAAAGAGGTTAGGTGGCAAATGGTAAAACCAAGGTTGGGCATTGCTGGCAAAGCTTTAATCAAGGCGAACTATCAAGGGGTTCCCATTATAACCCAACCGCGTAAGGAACGCAAAATCCGGGAACATAACACCGATATGATGGAAACTAGGGTGGCAAGAGTGGAACAAAACACTAGGCGAGAGGCCGAGCCTTCCACCCTTTACCAAGTATATAGATGCATTAAGATAACAGGATAATAAAATGATATCCCAACAAGTAAATAAATGTTCCAACAAGGAACGGCCTCCAATCTTCACCTGCAACTAGCAACGCTATAAGAGGGGCTGAGCAAAGCAGTAACATAGCCAATCAACGGTTTGCTAGGACATGGTGGTTTAGAGGTTTGACATGGCAATTTGGGAGGCTTGAAAGCAAATGGTAGGCATCGTAGCATTGGCATAGCAAAAGAGCGAGCAATCTAGCATAGCAAAGATAGTAGTGATTTCGAGGGTATGATCATCTTGCCTGCACAGTAGTCAGAGTTGACTGGATCCTCGAAAGCAAACTCAACGAGCTCCTCGTTAGCAAACTCGTCTCCTGGCTCTACCCAAACAAGACAAACAAACAACAAGGGCACAATCAACCACATGCAAGGATCAAACAATATGATGCAAAGATGATATGCTACGCGGGATGCGATGCGGGATGCATATGCAAGATGTGACAGGAAATGCAAGAACCTGGCCTCAACATGGAAATCCAAGTGTGCCACTGGAAAGATGAGATGAAATCGCTTGAAAACAATATAAAGAACGCCGGAATCGGAGTTACGGTTTGGAAATGGCAAGCGATTCAAAAATGGCACCGACCTGCGATTTACAGCAAGTAGCCATCTAAATGCAATGAGATGAACATGCTACAGCACCCAAACATGACAACAAAATACATGGCAGGGATGCATTCATGATGCTTAACAAAAGTCTAGCACTGAGCTACGGCCAATTCATCCATTAACAGGTTCAAACAAGCATGGCAAAAATGCATATGACAAACAGATCTCAGACTTAGGGAAATTAACACTTGTCTGGAATTTCAGATTAGCTAGCACTCTCCGGAGCAACAAAACTACATGCTACAGGACCTGAACATGGAAAAGTAAAGCATGGCATGGAGCTACTCAAAGAGCTTAACTAAAGTCCCTTAGTGACCTTGAGCCAAAAGGGATCAGAAAATATAATTACAAGCATGTGAACTTGGCAAAAACATAATCAGTTTTCAGACTTTGTGAAAACTGGAGCATGCTGAAAACAGATATCAAGTAGGCATGTTTACGAGCTCGATGCACCCACTACGGTGCAAGTCATGACCAAATAAGCATACATCTATCAAGAACACACAAAATGCAAGCTAGACATGGCAAGAACAATAACATAGCATGCACGGATCAACTACAACATCATCGGCAAAATTGCAAACAAGTTGACAATCTGCCCAGATTCATAAAGTAGCAAAAGTAGAGCTCGAATGACTCAAGCTAGGTTGCTCCATAATTGCAAACAAGGACATGGATGGATAGAGCACTACAATATTAACAAAACATCCTTACTAATCATCCTCAAGAGAGGCACGGATCATTAGGAAACAACATGAACATATGACAACATGAGATAAACAGATCAAGGACTTAGTGGAAATGCTAAGTCCCTGAAATCAGAATTACCAAGTGCACCACTTTGCAAGCTTGTGCTAGTCACCACACACATCACAAAAATACATAGGTTGCAGCTCCGGAAAGATGACAAAACCCTTAACAAAACATATGTAGAGCATCAGGGCATATCATGCACACAATAATCATGGCAAAAAATGACAAAAAGCTAAATGGAGTAGCAGATCTGGCAATTACCTCAAGTAGCCATCTTCTAACGGCATTTCGGGCATCAAGATGAACTCAAATGAAAATGATGCAATGGAATGAAATGATGTACTCTCTGAGGTGAACATTTTGATATGCTATATGTCGAAAACGGAGTTACAGATGCAAAGTTACGAGGCCATAAATAGGAGCATATGGATCTGAGAATTCAGGGACTTAGACGAATTTTAACCTCCGAATCTAGGGTTTGACCCGGGCACGCAAAACGAGGTTCGTCGCCGGGGCTTCGTCGGAGTTCGCTGGAGTTGGGGTCGGAGAAGACGTGGAGGAGGCCGGCCGGGGCGAGGTCGTCGGCGGGGCGGCTTCCACGGCGCGGGGCGCCGGCGGCCTCGGGCGGCGCGGGCGGCGGGCGGTGAGCGGCAGCGCGCGCACCGACGGGGAGGCG
>NC_041384.1:170506420-170515960 GCF_002162155.2 Triticum dicoccoides
GGCCGGCGACGGCGACGAAGTGCGGCGGCGGCGCGGACCAATGGCGTGATGCCACATGGCGGCGACGAGGGCAGGCCGGACGTGTCCGTCGGCGGGGCAAGTGTCTGGCGGCGTGCGATGACGAGTGGATCTAGGGTTTTCGGGGGGAAGGAGAAGAAGATATTCGGGGAATCTTTAAATAGGCATAGGAGGAGTTAGGAGAGTCCAAATGAGGTGCGGTTTTCGGCCACGCGATCGTGATCGAACGCTCTAGATGATGGAGCAGGTTTAGGTGGGTTTTGGGCCAAATTGGGGAGGTGTTGGGCTGCAACACACACGAGGCCTTTTCGGTCCCTCGGTTAACCGTTGGAGTATCAAACGAAGTCCAAATGGTACGAAACTTGACAGGCGGTCTACCGGTAGTAAACCAAGGCCGCTTGGCAAGTCTCGGTCCAATCCGGAAATGTTTAGTCCCCACACACGAAAGAAAGGTAGAAATGACCACCGGAGGAGAACGAAGCGCCGGAATGCAAAACGGACAACGGGGAAAATGCTCGAATGCATGAGATGAACACGTATGCAAATGCAATGCACATGATGACATGATATGAGATGCATGACAATGATAACAACACATGGAGACAAAAAGCCAAACCTGAGAAAATAAAATAACCTAATGCCGAAACGGCAAGAGTTGGAGTACAAATTGGGAAAGTTACATCCGGGGTGTTACAACACTCCACCACTACGAAAGGATCTCATCCCGAGATCTAGGACTGAAAGAACGCCGGGTACTCAGAACGGAGGTGATCCTCGCGTTCCTAGGTAGCTTCACGGTCGGAATGGTGTGACCACTTGACTTTGAGAAATTTGATTGACTTGTTGCGAGTCTTGCGTTCAGTCTCTTCAAGAATAGCAACTGGGTGCTCACGATAAGAGAGATCTTCTTGGAGCTCAATGTCCTCGAAGTTAACGGTGCGGTCAGGAGTCTTGAAGCACTTTCGAAGCTGAGAGACATGGAACACGTCATGAACATTTGCAAAGTTTGAAGGAAGCTCGAGTTGATAGGCGAGGTCGCCTCTCTTGCTGACAATCCTGAAAGGTCCCATGTATCTAGGGGCAAGCTTCCCTTTGATACTGAAGCGACGAGTACCTTTCATAGGAGACACGCGGAGGTAAACATGATCTCCGATCTCGAAAGCCAAATCACGGTGCTTACTATCATAGTAGCTCTTCTGACGGGATTGGGCTGCTTTGAGGTTATCACGAATGACTTTGCACATCTCCTCTGCCTCTGTGATTAATTCATTGCCCAAAAGCTGACGTTCACCGGTTTCAGACCAGTTGAGAGGGGTACGACACTTCCTGCCATACAGAATTGCAAATGAAGCCTTGCCCGAACTTGCTTGAAAACTGTTGTTGTAGGAGAATTCAGCATAAGGAAGATAATCCTCCCACTTCATGCCGAAGGAGATCACACAAGCCCTGAGCATATCTTCAAGAATATGGTTGACACGCTCGACTTGACCGCTAGTTTGAGGATGGAAAGCTGTGCTGAAGCGGATGTTGGTGCCCATGGCCTTCTGAAAAGAATCCCAAAACTTCGAGGTAAAGATGCTGCCACGGTCTGAAGAGATCACTTGTGGAATACCGTGCAGAGAGACAATACGAGAGGTATAGAGTTCCGCCAATTGAGCTGCGGTGATTGACTCTTTGATAGGCAGAAAGTGAGCCACTTTAGTGAGTTTATCGATGACAACGAATATAGCATCATTGCCACGCTTGGACTTTGGAAACCCAGTCACGAAGTCCGTTTCAATGTGGTCAAACTTCCATTCTGGAATGGCAAGAGGTTGGAGGAGACCTGGTGGCCTTTGGTGTTCTGCCTTCACTCTTCTGCAGACATCACATTCATTCACGAATTGAGAAATCTCGCGCTTCATTCGAGTCCACCAATAAGCCTGTTTGAGGTCCTGATACATCTTCGTGCTCCCAGGGTGGATGGAGAGGAGAGAATTGTGAGCCTCGTTCATGATCACTTTACAGAGGTCACCTTTGGGCACAACAATACGATCCTTGAAGAAGAGAGTGTCCTTGTCATCAAGGCGGTAGCACTTGTACTTGGGTTGACTCTTGGCAATCCCAATCTTCACCTTTTTCACCATAGCATCAAGAAGCTGGGCTTGGCGAATCTGGTCTTCCAAGGTAGGAGAGACTTGAAGGTTGGCGAGGAAACCTTGAGGAACAACTTGCAGGTTAAGTTTGCGGAAAGCTTCACAAAGCTCGGGTTGATAAGGCTTGAGAATCAGACTATTGCAGTAAGCCTTTCTGCTCAATGCGTCAGCAATCACATTGGCCTTGCCTGGAGTATACTCAATACTCGGATTATACTCTTGAATCATTTCGACCCATCGAGTTTGCCTGAGGTTGAGATTAGGCTGAGTGAAGATGTACTTGAGACTCTTGTGATCAGTGAAAATGTCCACTTTTCTTCCCAATAAGAGATGTCTCCAAGTCAAAAGAGCATGCACAACTGCCGCCAACTCGAGATCATGAGTGGGGTAGTTCTTCTCATTGGGCTTCAACTGGCGAGATGTATAAGCAACAACTTTCTTCTCTTGCATCAATACTGCGCCAAGACCTTGGAGAGAGGCATCACAAAAGACCTCGTACGGTTTGGATTCATCAGGCGGAGTCAGAACTGGAGCAGTGATCAATTTCTCTTTCAAAGTGTTGAAAGCAATGTCACACTCCGGAGACCAAACGTACTTGACGTGCTTCTGGAGAAGATTTGAGAGAGGCTTCGCGATCTTAGAGAAGTTTTCAACGAATCTTCGGCAATAGCTTGCGAGACCGAGGAAGCTACGGAGTTGCTTCACGTTCTGAGGAGGTTCCCAATTCACAATTGCAGACACCTTCTCAAGATTCACGGCAATGCCCTTGGCAGAGATGATATGAGCAAGATAAAGAACCTCATCGAGCCAAAATTCGCACTTGGAGAACTTGGCATAGAACTAGTGTTCCCTCAGCTTATCAAGAACCAAACGCAAATGCTTGGCATGATCTTCCTTGTTCTTCGAGAAAACCAGAATGTCGTCGAGATAGACCAAAATGAAGTCATTGGTGTAGGCGTTGAAGATGAAATTCATCATGCGAGAGAAAGTCGGAGGAGCGTTGACGAGGCCAAAAGACATGACAGTGTATTCATATGAACCATAGCTTGTCCTGAAAGCCGTCTTGGCAATATCTTGCTCACGGATTCGAATCTGATGATAACCCATGCGGAGATCAAGCTTGGAGAATACTTGGGCACCTTTGAGTTGTTCGAACAGCTCATTGATGTTGGGAAGTGGGTATTTGTTCTTGATGGTCTTCTTGTTCAATGGGTGGTAATCAACACAAAGTCGGTCCGTTCCATCCTTCTTCTTCACAAAAAGAACACCACAACCCCACGGAGAAGAACTAGGCCGGATGAGACCCATTTTCTCTTGAATATCGAGTTGCTTCTTCAGCTCCTTCAACTCTTCAGGTCCGAGCTTGTAAGGACGTTTGCACACAGGTTCCGTGCCAGGCTCAAGATCAATAACGAATTCAACTAGCCGGTGCGGAGGCATTCCTGGAAGCTCTTCTGGAAAGACGTCTTGATATTCGCAAACGACTAGAATTTGCGAGATAGCATCCAGTTCACCCTTCTCATTGAGAGAAAACAGACGGATGGTATCATCATGAGCGGCAAAGACAAATACATCCTCAGACGAATGAGTCAATTGAATCTGTCTTGCAGCACAATCAAGATGTGCCTTGTGCTTAGAGAGCCAATCCATTCCGAGAATAAGATCAATATCCGAGTTACCAAGAACCACCAGAGAAGAGAGAAACTTGTAATCACCCAACGTGATAGAGATATCGGGAGCAACCAAACTAGAAGTCAAAAGCTTGCCGGGAGAAACAACTTGCATGACTTTGGGCATGATCTCAGTCTCAACACTGTGCTTCGATGCAAAAGGGCATGACAAGAAAGAATGCGATGCACCAGTGTCAAAAAGAACTTTTGCACGAACATCATTAACAGGAAGGTTACCCATAATCACATCTGACGAGTCCTCTGCCTGAGCTGCATTCATCAAGTTGACCTTGGCATGCTTGGGGTTATGCTTGACCACAGCTGTACTTGCCGATCTCACAGGAGGAGGAGGAGGAAGACGCCTCTGGTTGAAACACTTGTTGGCATAGTGCCCCTTCTGTTGGCACTTATTGCACGTGACCTCTGAAAGCGGACGGTGATACGGAGCACTCGATCTTGGAGCTTGAGACGAAGTCTTGTTCTGAAAGCCAGGGTTGGGTGGGTGGGAAGAACCACTGCCACCTTTGCTCTTCTGCCGATACGGCTGATGGAATGGAAGAGGAGGAAGCCAATACTTCTGCTGCTTGGCCACTTGAGTAGAGGAAGAAGGAGTAACATCTCTGACTCGCTTCTTGGAACCAGCACACCTCAACTGAGCAGCCTCTTGCTTCAACGCCATGTTGTAGAACTCATCGTACCTCAAGGGCTCAAAGAGGACAAGAGCTAGCTGAATTTCTTCTCTGAGACCACCCCTGAACTGATATATCATGCTCTTCTCATTAGGTACGTCCTGCTTAGCAAAGCGGGCGAGCTTCTGGAACAACTTGTTGTAGTCATAGACAGACAAAGAGCCTTGCTTCAGGTTGCGGAATTCCTCACGCTTGCTTTCAACCACACTCTGAGGAATATGGTGAGCTCGGAAATCTTGACGAAATTCATCCGAAGTGATAACACGTCCACCTCTGGAATCCTTGTACTGCTGGAACCATTCTACAGCTTGATCTTTGAGTTGGAAGGAAGCGAACTTGACAAATTCCTCAGGCCTGATGTTACTGCACTCGAAATGCTTGCACAGATCCACAAGCCAATCGTCAGCATCGGTTGCCTCAACACAATTGCTGAAATTCTTTGGCCCGTTAGCAAGGAACTGATTGAGTGTAGCAAAGTGACTCTGATTGTTGCCTTGGTTCCCTTGGTTTCCTTGATTGCGCTCTTGAAAAATTTGCATGATAACTGTGTGTTTGCATTGGTTGCGGCCATCACAGCTTGCCATGCCTCCGGAGGAGGTGGAGGTGGTGGCGGATCAGGATTCGGAGTCGTGCGCGTTGGAGGAGCCATCCTGAAGAGGTTGACATCCATTAGCACATTGATGGACAAATATTGAAGCTGAATCCAACGGAATGAAAATTGCAACATATAGTCTTCACATCCGAACAAAATGAACGAATGCATTCCTCTTGAAATGGTCACATATCCATAAATTGAGAAGCCACTTAGAATTAAGGTAGAGAAATAAATCAACAAGGTACGGATCAAGAACGAATAATCGGTAAGAAATCCCAATCTCAAACCAATATCCGTGGAAGAAGAACTAGAGCTATTAGAATTCCCACCTATGAAACTCCCGAACCTCTCCGGTTATGCAATCAGGTGTTGGGGATACAGGGGAAGCATAATATCTCACCCAAGCTAGCAAATCCTACATCAAGTTGTATCCATCCTTCAACACATAACCGAGAAAAACTTCGGAAACCATCTACCTCAACCTTCGAAAAACATCCGTTATACAAGTTATGGCGATACTCTCGAACTCCCGCCCCAGTACTGGGTGGCGTCGAGGTTATCTCACCAACGAACTGCATAAAAGAGATTGTCGATGTCGGCGTACTAAACTCAGGTATTCCAGAACTGCAACAATAAAATTATGACGACAACACCTCAGAGCTCAACTCCCCGGGACACTTCCACAAAACCCCTGACAGGAGGCACCAAGACAATGTTCTCATCATAAAACCATCGGAACGATTCCAAGATACCCGTGTGATCCTAAAAAAATTTTTAGTGAAATTTGAGAAGAGAAGAGTCAAAACTCTACATCAGGATGCCTTACCAGAGCGATGAGGAGACTGGGAAGTAAAAAGAATTCCTAAACTCTCCGATATATAATCCCTAAATGACTCAAAACATTTTTCTAGACACAACTCGGCTGCTAAAAATGATCAAGCAATGGGGCTCCTAATGTCGGGGATGGCTCTGATATCAACTTGTAACACCCTCGATGCGACTATAGCTCCCACGTGTCGAGGCACGACTTAGAGACATAATCGCATTGAAGGCATATGTCGCAAGTTAGGCAATCTTCACAACATCCCATGTAATATGAATAATAAAGGGGAGATAACATAGTTGGCTTACACTCGCCACGTCAATAAAGTACATAAATAACATTACATCAACCAAACACTCAAGGCTCGACTACGGCGCCAAAATAGAAGATAACCCAACATGCGACATAGTCCCGATCACCCCAACTGGGCACCACTACTGCTCATCGGGAAAGGAAACATAGTAACGTTGAGAGTCCTCGTCGAACTCCCACTTGAGCTCAAGCGCGTCTCCTGGAGCGGAATCATCAGGCTCTGCATCTGGTGTAATAGTAATCTGTGAGCCACAGGGACTCAGCAATCTCGCACCCTCGCAATCAAGACTATTTAAGCTTATAGGTAAGGCAAGGTAAATATATAAGTGGAGCTGCAGCAAGCGACTAGCATAATATGGTGGCTATCCTGTTCGCAAAAGAGAGCGAGAAGAGGAGGCAAAGCGCGAGCGAGAAACTAGAGAACAACCTGCGCAAACATTACTTCCAACACCGTGTCCACTTCCCGGTCTCCGCCGAGAAGAGGCCATCACGGCAACACACTCAGTTGATTCATTTTAATTAAGTCAGGTCCAAGTTATCTACAACCAGACATTAACAAATTCCCATCTGCCCATAACCGCGGGCATGGCTTTCGAAAGTTCAAATCCCTGCAGGGGAGTCCCAACTTAGCCCATGACAAGCTCAAGCGGTCAATGAAGGAATGGACCTCCTCCCAAGACATTCCGATCAGACTCGGTATCTCGGTTCTTCAAGACACTTCGACAGGTTAAAACAAGACCAGCAACACCGCCCGAATGTGCCGACAAATCCCGATAGGAGCTGCACATATCTCGTTCTCAGGGCACACTCAGATGAGACATCCTACGAGTAAAACCAACCCGCAAGTTGCCCCGAGGTGGCCCCGTAGTCTACTCGGTTGGACCAACACTCAGAGGAGCACTGGCCCAGGGGGGGCGTTAAATAAGATGACCCTCGGGCTCCGGAAACCCAAGGGAAAAAGAGGCTAGGTGGCAAATGGTAAAACCAAGGTTGGGCATTGCTGGAAAAGCTTTAATCAAGGCGAACTATCAAGGGGTTCCCATTATAACCCAACCGCGTAAGGAACGCAAAATCGAGGAACATAACACCGATATGACGGAAACTAGGGTGGCAAGAGTGGAACAAAAAACTAGGCGAGAGGCCGAGCCTTCCACCCTTTACCAAGTATATAAATGCATTAAGATGACAGGATAATAAAATGATATCCCAACAAGTAAATAAATGTTCCAACAAGGAACGGCCTCCAATCTTCACCTGCAACTAGCAACGCTATAAGAGGGGCTGAGCAAAGCGGTAACATAGCCAATCAACGGTTTGCTTGGACATGGTGGGTTAGAGGTTTGACATGGCAATTTGGGAGGCTTGAAAGCAAATGGTAGGCATCGTAGCATTGGCATAGCAAAAGAGCGAGCAATCTAGCATAGCAAAGATAGTAGTGATTTCGAGGGTATGATCATCTTGCCTGCACAGTAGTCAGAGTTGACTGGATCCTCGAAAGCAAATTCAACGGGCTCCTCATTAGCAAACTCGTCTCCCGGCTCTACCCAAACAAGACAAACAAACAACAAGGGCACAATCAACCACGTGCAAGGATCAAACAATATGATGCAAAGATGATATGCTATGCGGGATGCATATGCAAGATGTGACAGGAAATGCAAGAACCTGGCCTCAACATGGAAATCTAAGTGTGCCACTGGAAATATGAGATGAAATCTCTTGAAAACGATATAAAGAACGCCGGAATCGGAGTTACGGTTTGGAAATGGCAAGCGATTCAAAAATGGCACCGGTCTGCGATTTACAGCAAGTAGCCATCTAAATGCAATGAGATGAACATGCTACATCACCCAAACATGACAACAAAATACATGGCAGGGATGCATTCATGATGCTTAACAAAAGTCTAGCACTGAGCTACGGCCAATTCATCCATTAACAGGTTCAAACAAGCATGGCAAAAATGCATATGACAAACAGATCTCAGACTTAGTGAAATTAACACTTGTCTGGAATTTCAGATCAGATAGCACTCTTCGGAGCAACAAAACTACATGCTACAGGACCTGAACATGACAAAGTAAAGCATGGAATGGAGCTATTCAAAGAGCTTAACAAAAGTCCCTCAAATACCTTGAGCCAAAAGGGATCAGAAAATACAATTGCAAGCATGTGAACATGGTAAAAACATAATCAGTTTTCATACTTAGTGAAAACTGGAGCATGTTGAAAACAGATATCAAGTAGGCATGTTTACGAGCTCGATGCACTCACTACGGTGCAAGTCATGACCAACTAAGCATACATCTATCAAGAACACACAAAATGCAAGCTAGACATGGAAAAAACAATAACATAGCATGCACGGATCAACTACAACATCATCGGCAAAATTGCAAACAAGTTGACAATCTGCCCAGATTCACAAAGTAGCAAAAGTAGAGCTCGAATGACTCAAGCTAGGTTGCTCCATAATTGAAAACAAAGACATGGATGGATAGACCACTACAATATTAACAAAACATCCTTACTAATCATCCTCAAGAGAGGCACGGATCATTAGGAAACAACATGAACATATGACAACATGAGATAAACAGATCAAGGACTTAGTGGAAATGCTAAGTCCCTGAAATCAGAATTACCAAGTGCACCACTTTGCAAGCTCGTGCTAGTCACCACACACATCACAAAAATACATGGGTCGCACCTCTGGAAAGATGACAAAACCCTTAACAAAACATATGTAGAGCATCAGGGCATACCATGCACACAATAATCATGGCAAAAAATGACAAAAAGCTAAATGGAGTAGCAGATCTGACAATTATCTCAAGTAGCCCTCTTCTAACGGCATTTCGGGCATCAAGATTTACTCAAATGAAAATGATGCAATGGAATGAAATGATGTATTCTCTGATATGAAAATTTTGATATACTATATGCCTAAAACGGAGTTATGGATGCAAAGTTACGAGGCCATAAACAGGAGCATATGGATCTGAGAATTCAGGGACTTAGACGAATTTTAACCTTCGGATCTAGGGTTTGACCCGGGCACGCAAAACGAGGTTCGTTGCCGGGGCTTCGCCGGAGTTCGCCGGAGTTGGGGTCGGAGAAGATGTGGAGGAGGCCGGCCGGGGCGAGGTCGTCGGCGGGGCGGCTTCCACGGCGCGGGACGCCGGCGGCCGCGGGCGGCGGTCGGCGAGCGGTCGGGCGGCGGGAGGCGAGCGGCAGCGCGCGCGCCGACGGGGAGGCGGCGTGGAGGCGGCGGCGAGCTCCGGCCGGGCGGGATCGG
>NC_041384.1:170516271-170653338 GCF_002162155.2 Triticum dicoccoides
GGCGGCGGCTCGGCGGCGGATGGGCCTCGGGGGCCCGATCTGGGCCTCCCGGGCCGGCGGCGGCGACGAAGTGGGGCGGCGGCGCGGACCAATGGCGTGATGCCATGTGGCGGCGGCAGGGGCAGGCCGAACGTGTCCGTCGGCGGGGCAAGTGTCCGGCGGCGCGCGATGACGAGTGGATCTAGGGTTTTCGGGGGGAAGGAGAAGGAGATATTCGGGGAATCTTTAAATAGGCATAGGAGGAGCTAGGAGAGTCCAAATGAGGTGCAGTTTTCGGCCACGCGATCGTGATCGAATGCTCTAGATGTTGGAGCAGGTTTAGGTGGGTGTTGGGCCAAATTGGAGAGGTGTTGGGCTGCAACACACACGAGGCCTTTTCGGTCCCTCGGTTAACCGTTGGAGTATCAAACGAAGTCCAAATGGTACGAAACTTGACAGACGGTCTACCGGTAGTAAACCAAGGCTGCTTGGCAAGTCTCGGGCCAATCCGGAAATGTTTAGTCCCTACACACAAAAGAAAGGTAGAAATGACCACTGGAGGAGAACGAAGCGCCGGAATGCAAAACGGACAACGGGGAAAATGCTCAAATGCATGAGATGAACATATATGCAATGCTGGAAGCACAATCGCAGTGGTTCTCCCTTTGCACACCTATCCGAACAAAGCGGAACGTAGGAGGCAAGCGTAGGAGTCGGGCAACCCAACTATTGACAGCAGTCACAATTCGAAACCAATGCATATATAGCAATATCCGAGAATGTTTTTGCCGAATCTCTAAAGGTGTCCCGCGTTGCACTGCGACACTTGTGTTGAAAACACAAATAGTTTAAAAGTGCCACAAGCTTGGAAAACCAAAAAACGTCAGTAAAAACTTGACGTCCGAACAAGATCAAGTGTTCGGTGCCAATCCAAAAATTGGCCTTAGAAAAAAAATGCTTCTGTCGTGCTTTAACATGACACATCCTATCTCAAGACTTCAAGCGGGTCAGCCTATGGCTTCAACCTCCTATCCCAAAGGCGGAGTACTTCTCGTTAGGCCATCTTAGCAAACTAAACTCTAGCGGCTTTGAGAGAGAAATTAGGCTCCCTGGCTAGTGACCACACACTTGTGTCGAAAAAAGGAGTGATAAATAATAATAATAAAACTTTGCAACGACTAATAAGAAGAATACTTATTATAAAACGGCTCAAATAAACTTAAGAGCCCCCAAGTGACTTGGGTAAAAGAATGATTGCATGTACCGAAGTACTTATATCATATCTATGTTCAACCGAACTTTAAACGTGTCTTAACCGACCGTCGGCTTCTCCCTCTTCGATGAAGGACCGAAAAGTGTTATGTACTCCAACTATCGAGAATATCGACGGTGTTTCCAATAACCAGGCAATCAGGCCATAAGGCTGTAACAGAAAAAGCGCACTCAGGGAACTTATGCTATATTACTGCGAAGTGTAAGAAGCATCTTCGAAGAAAATAGTACCCCCACCGATACCTTTCTTCGGCGATCATTGTTATTATGAGACTTGTGCAATAGATTTTTTTGTACTCATGAGTTCCATTGTGTGCCGACCATCATTGAAAACTATAAGAGCGCTAGCTTTTGGCTTCACCCAGTCTGAGGTCCGGCTCGGATGACCCGATCATGACAATCGCAGAGGTGCTCCCTTTACTCCCTAGCCGAACAATAGGGAACGTAGGGGTAAACACAGGGGCGAGGCAACCCAGGTTGCAAATCGCTTAAGTCAATATGCTGCATATTGTGGCGTAATACACGAACAAGGAACGAAGCCGTACAAGTATAATCATATGCAAGAGGAAAAGCTTCATGAAGGAAGCCCCAAATGAATTGGGTATTTGAATTTATGCGTCACAAACAAAGTTTGGACAAGGAAATTTTTTACAAGCAACTTTTTTCCAAAAAAGTATAATGCTTGGTCGAACCGAACACAAGTTAGAAATTAAAGCTTTGAGCATGAAAGCGACTTAGCTGGTTAATGTGTTCGGTATTGATGACGCGGTCCGAGCTTGATGCGGGACAAGGTTCCATCCCCCAAGCCGGTCCCGAGGTGGCGGAGCGGAGAGCTCGACACGCCGAAGTGGTGACATAGCACGGTCAATGCAGACCGGCAGAGTGATGCCGAAGTCCTCGAATCATTTTCCTATGCACAAAAAATAGTGCAAACCGGAGATAATAGTAATAATGATAATTAAAAAAATCGTTGCATAATAAATAATTTATGCAAAGTGAGTAATAAAAGAAATATGGCCTGGCGCCGAAGTCAATGTCGATGCAGGGCGTCGACGTAATGCGGTAAAGGCGTGGCAAAGCCTGAATTCACAGGTCGGTCCGAGCTCCGGATGCGGCATTCGCCGGACTATGTACGAAAACTGACCGAACCACCATGCGACTGTCGTTAATGCGGCCACCATTTGATAGACCTGTGTACATATGATGGACAAATCAGAGTAATAATTCCTTGGGAAAAATGAACCCAAACAAGCAAAAAATACTGGGATTAATAGCACCTGGTTTATTTGTTGTAGCAATCCGAAGGAGGGTGATTCCCAAAATTGGGACTCGATCCGCACACCCATTGCCTGATGGGCGATAAAACGACGACATGGCAAAGGTTTGCTCGTCGAAGCAAAGCCCTCGGTCCAGCTAACGTGACAGAGCTGGTCGGCTAGTGACGCTGAAGTGTCCGGAGTAGGTTGATGAAGAGATGGCGAAGCCCCCGGTCCATCCGAGATGTAGAAGCCTCGATGTCAGCCGATGAGTTGAAATAGGTCGGCGTGATGGACACCAGCTTGAAGAAGCAATAGTGCGGCCCTGCCGATGCAGGTCATGACGTGGTCGATGCCGGCTTGATGAAGCGACCGTACGGCGATGCCAGTATGCCCTCTCCGTGTAATCCGTGGAGCAGCGATGTTGGTGATGATTTATCCTTCGCGATGCCGGACTCTTGTTCGGCTTGACGAGATGATGATCCGAAGAAGTTGAGCTCGGCTCAACAAAGTGACGACGTGTCTAGCACAGGTCGGCAGCCGTGGAGCAATATTGTCGGACTGGTTTGACACCAGCATGATGTTGAAGATCAAGTTCAAAAGATCTTAAATTTAGTGGGATGTGTTCGGGAACAAAACACAATACCCCATACAAAACTTCCTTCAAAAGGGATGTCTGAAATCCCGTTCATAAAAAAGACGAACTCGGGTCGGATTTGTTTTCGCGCAGAAAATAGATCCGAAAAGTGATGCACTAATCGGAAGGTTCCCGGAGTTTGGACGGTCGGATCGAGCTGAAATTTTGATAGGTGGTAGATATGGGAATTCCGCAGCCGATCAACGGTTGGATCTTCCAAAGGACGTCCGAGCTAGAAGCTGGACACCACGCCCTAAACTCATCCAGATTCCCGTCCAGATTTGACAGGGCTTCGGTATATCGTGGATTGCCAGAGATTCCTCCATCGGAACTCAACTAAATTTTCCAGGGTTGTTGTAGACTCAATTCCGCACAATTTCACCAAAGCAATCATTAAAAAGATACTTGAGGAGGCGGTGGAGGCGGTCAAAAGTTTTCTATCCAGAAAAACAGCACGGTCGCCCGAGGGCAATGTTGACGTTGAGCCCCCGGGCTCCCTGGATGATTCCTCCATGATCTTGATAGAGATCGGAGTTGATGTTTATAAAGCTGTTGGTGTACTAGAGTAGGGGTACCCTAGTATCCCGAACTTGTGCACGGGCAGTCGCAGCATCCCGCGGCAAGGCTTGCCGGGTGACCGCCAAGGTCCTCCGTGGTTCCTTTGGAGCCACTCAAGGACAAAGTATCCAAGCCAAGGAGACAAGACCCCGGCAAGAGGAGCTTGCCGGGAAGGCCAACCAAGGCATCTCAAGGAACTTGCCGCGACGCGCCACGCGTCCCGGCAAGGCCCGGTGAGCGATAAGTTCCCGGACGCGACAAGACAACGACTGCGGCAAGGCGCTTGCCGCGGCAAGCCACCACTCTGTGCCCGCGCTCCAGCACATCCACCAACGTGTCGCTCTGGGGCCCTTCTAGGCGTACGTGGCGGGAGGCTGTGCAGCCAGCGGTGCGCAGTGGCAAGCGGCACTGACAAGATTGCCATCGTGGCGAGCGGTGGCGTCCCTGACGGTCCCTTTTGCACTATTTAGGCGACGCAGACGGGCATTTAATGCCCTTGTCCCCTGCCGTCAGGGTTAGGTATGATACACTGTAGCAGGTAGCTGTACCAACCGCAACACCTTTCCATTTTTACCCTTGTCTACGTTGCCACCTGTAGGTGACCCCTTGAGCATATAAAAGGAGGCCCATGCGCAACATGGAGAGGGAGGGAGAGAGAGAGAACACTCACGCTCGGTCTCGTTAGCTGCTGGGGTGTACTGTAGCACTCCGCGTTCCCGAGCAAGAACTCAATACAAACCACAAAGTAGGAGTAGGGTTTTACGCATCCGTGCGGCCCGAACCTGAGTAAACTGCTCGTGTGCTTCGCCTCGATCCGCTCTTCGTGCGACCCTCGCCCCCGCCAAACCAAAAGGGACTCGGTCCGCCGGTCCCATAGGTGCTCGTGGATTAGCCCCTCGACATCTTTGGCGCGCCAGGTAGGGGCTCGAGGTTGTGTGAACCAGATCCGGCGTTCACACGAGCTAGATCTTCATCATCTTCATCGACATGCCGCCGAAGAAGAAGGCTTCGGATGCGGCTGCTCCGTCCGCGCCGAACCCACCACCGCCGGAGCAAACGGCTGATGGGGCAGACGCCGGCGGAAGAACGGGCGTCGACGAGAGAGCTCACGGTGCTGCCAGGTCCAAGGACAAGGCTGCGCTGCCCATCGGCGGCGTAGCCGGCTCCCACAACGACCGGGCGCACTCCAAGACCTCGGCGTCCGTACATGCACCGCGCCCATCTCAGGAGGCGCGGGGCCGGCAGCGTCATGATACTCACGGTACCATTGCGTTTGCTGGACCAAGATCGAGCTGGTGGATCTCGGAGTGCTCAAGACCAGCATGCACGCCAACATGCTGGCACGAGCGAGGCACGGTCGCCTGGACGGGATACTGCTCCTTCTAACATAGTTAGAAGTCCGAGCATATCCCACTCCTCGCACCGTTCGCCACCGCCACCCGCCACTACAGCAGAAGCTTTGGCGCGAGCTCAACTGCTCCTGGACTACCCTCCAACGGCAGACAAGATCGACGACTGGAGGGCCACCATTCAGAGTCTCATCGGCTTCGCCAACGGCGACACTCAACGGCAGCCGAGCATGTCGCAGCCGTGGCAAGTCAGCCAGGTACGAGCCGGTGGCGACAAGACCAGTGGGGGTGCAACCACTGTGCACTCTCCGCCTCGAAGGCCAAGATCGCCGACTCACCGGATCCACCTCGACAGCGACTCCACCGCGTCATCAGATCCACGAGCTCGTCGCGATCAGCGCCAAGTTCTTCACGAACGACAGCAAGAAGACGCTCGTACTCGCATCGAGCGCCAAAGAGAAGCGCGACGTCAATCGGACCAGCGCGCTGGGCCCTCTGTCGACATGCATGCGCCAGGGGAACCAGGCGACTTGCCGTACGCGGTAGGTTGCCCTACGTTTACTCGTGAGCTGCGGCAAGTCCAGTGGCCCAGCACGAAGAATTTCAAGCCAGACGTACCAGAGAAGTACGACTGCAAGTCGCATCCATCGGAGTTCCTCAGCATCTACACCATCGCGGTGCAGGCTGCCGGGGGGCGGGACGACAAGATCCTTGCCAACTACTTCCCACTAGTGCTCAAGCCCAACGTCAGGTCCTGGCTCATGCACTTGCCGGACAACTCCATATCCTCCTAGGCAGACCTATGCCATCAGTTTGTCGGCGCCTTTACAGGCGGCCACAAACCTCAAGGCCAAGAAAGTGACCTTCATCTGGTCGCCCAGAAGGAAGGAGAGCCCCTGCGCAAGTACATTCAGAGATTCAGCCATGTACAGCACAACATCCCAGATGTCCACCCTGCCGCGGTCATCAGCGCGTTCTATCAGAACGTGCATAACAGCAGGATGCGGGAGGAGATGGCGATGTGCAAGATCAGAGACGTCGGTGAGCTATATGCCCTGGCCGACAAGTGTGCACGTGCTGAGGAAGGGAGGAAACTCCCTGGAGAGAATACAGGAGCAGGAGGATCTGACAGCGAGGATGCTGCCCTGGCAAGGAAAAACCGGCGGCGGAACAACAGGAAGAAGAAAGGCAAAGATGTGCTAGTCATTGAGCAGTCCGGCAACGAAGGTGGCGCCAAGAAAGCCAAAGCTGGTAGCTCCGGCAAGGAGATTGCCGCATGCACCAACTGCCAGACTGTGGCGGTCGCCGACAAGCAGGACGGCACCGACAAGCAGTACTGCAAGATCCACCGCACCAAGGGCCATGACCTCCAGAGCTGCAAGAAGGTCGAGCAGCTTGTCCAGCAGCAAAAAGCTGAATACGAGCAACGCGACAAGGAGTGGGCCCAAGGAGGTGCTGGAGAATCCAGCAAGAAGCGCGCCGGCCGGGGAGGACGCCGCGGCAAGACCAAGCAGCGGCAAGGAGACAGACCTCCCCACGGCCGCGACAAGGATGAAGATGACGACGACGACGACGAAGACATGGATGGTGTCGAGACCAGTGAGCAGGACTTCCAGAAAGCCACAGAGGTCTTGTGCATTGACGGCGGTGCTTCTCTGCATACTTCGCACCGCCAACTCAAGCAGTGGGTGTGGGAAGTCAATGCGGCAGAACCACCTGTCGAGTCACGCAAGCTTCTGAAATGGTCTAGCACGCCTATCATCTTTGATATTGAGGACCACCCTGATCGCACAACTGCAATCGGGTGCTTGCCGATGTTGGTTTCACCAACTATCCGCAACCTCAAGGTCACTAAAATGCTAGTTGACGACGGGGCCGACTTGAACCTGATCTCCTCCGCTGCACTCCAGAAACTCCAGATCCCTGACAGCGAGCTTGAAGAGACCGACACATTCCAAGGAATCAACCCGGGAAGGAGCAAGCCGAAGGGGAAGGTCACGTTGCAAGTAACATTTGGCAACGAGGTGAACTTCAGGACTGAGAGGGTCACTTTTGACGTTGCCGATTTTCCATTGCCTTACAATGGGATACTCGGCCGTCCAGCACTCGCCAAGTTCATGGCAGCCTCTCACTATGCATACAACATGCTGAAGATGCCAGGCCCGATAAGCGTCATCTCTGTCCCTGGCGACAAGAAGGATGCTCTTATCTGCGCCGACAAGATCTACCGGGAAGCAGCAGCCGCAACAGATCGCAAGTCACCTGCCGTTGAAGCTCCCGGGGGGAAGAAGAAGACAAAGTCCGGCAAGAGTTCTGATGCCCACTCCGGCAAGCGCACCTCTACGGAGTGCTGCGCTGCCGTCGAGGATGCACCATCGAGCTCCACCAGTAGGTATAAGAAGACAATGGTAGCTCCGCCAGAGACCAAGAAGGTGTCCGCCAAGGAGGACGGCACTGGTGGTACCTTCACCATCAGTGCCACTCTCGACCCTAAATAGGAAAGCGCGCTCATTGCTTTCCTGCGGGCGAACGTCGACGTGTTTGCGTGGCAACCGTCTGACATCCCCGGTGTACCCAGGAAAGTAATTGAGCACCATCTTGCCGTTTGTCCTCATGCGCGGCCCGTCAAGCAGAAGGTCAGGAAGCAAGCAGTGGAGCACCAAGAATTCATCGCAGAGGAGATCAAGAAGTTGGAAGTAGCAGGCCTTGTCAGAGGAGTGCTCCATCCTACGTGGTTGGCCAATCCTGTAGTCGTGCGCAAGGCGAACGGGAAATGGAGACTTTGTATCGACTTTACCGATGTTAACAAAGCTTGTCCAAGACCCATTTCCTTTGCCGCGCATTGACCAGATTGTTGACTCCACGGCCGGATGTGACTTGCTTTCATTTCTTGACGCATATTCAGGATACCATCAGATCTTCATGGCAGAAGAGGATGAGGAGAAGACCGCATTCATCACTCCATGTGGCACGTACTGTTTCATACGGATGCCTTTCGGTTTAAAAAATGCTGGTTCAACATTTGCAAGGGTAGTCCATGTCGCTCTTGAGCCACAAATACACAGAAATCTGGAAGCCTACATGGATGACATAGTGGTCAAGAGCAAGGACAAGGCAACTCTGATTCAAGATTTAGACGAGACCTTTGCAAATCTGCGCAAGATCAGCCTCAAGCTCAACCCTGAGAAGTGTGTGTTTGGAGTCCGCTCCAGCAAGCTTCTCGGGTTCTTCGTGTCTCAGCGGGGAATCGAAGCCAATCCCGACAAGATCAAGGCCATTGAGCAGATTGAAGCACCAAAGCGTGTCAAGGATGTACAAAGACTTGCCGGTTGCGTGGCTGCTCTCAGCAGGTTTATCTCTAGGTCTGCTGAGCGCGCCCTGCCGTTTTTCAAAATATTGAAAAAGGCAGGTCCAATGAAATGGACTCCGGAAGCGGAGGCTGCGCTGCAAAACTTGAAGAGATATCTGTCCTCCACTCCAACACTTGTCGCACCTAAGCCACAAGAGAAGTTGCTGCTGTATATAGCGGCAACCAATCAAGTGGTTAGTGCTGCGTTAGTAGCAGAGAGGGAGGCAGATGGCGAGCCAGCAACCACGGCAGGCGCATCCAGCGACAAGCAGGGGGCTTCCCCGACAAGCTCTGGTCCCGACAAGGGTGGATCTGCGCAGACGCGCGTGGAGATACAGAAGAAAATGGTACAGCGCCCAGTTTACTTTGTCAGTTCCGTTCTGCAGGGGGCTAGGTCAAGGTACTCTGGCGTCCAGAAATTGCTTTTCGGCCTTCTCATGGCCTCGAGAAAGCTGCGCCATTACTTCCAAGCACATGAGATCATAGTTGTCACTCGTTTTTCGCTGAAGAGGATACTACAGAATCCAGAAGCGACAGGCAGGATTGTTGAGTGGGCACTGGAACTGTCAAGCTTTGGCCTCAAGTTTGAGAGTACTTCAACTATCCAAAGCAGAGCATTGGCAGAATTCATAGCAGAATGGACGCCAACACCAGATGAAGAAATTCCAGAAACGAGCATCCCCGTCGAGGAAGCAAGCAAAGAGTGGCTGATGTACTTTGATGGTGCCTTTTCGCTGCAAGGCGCCGGCGCTGGCGTGCTGCTTGTCGCACCCACCGGAGAGCACCTCAAGTACGTAGTCCAGATGCACTTTCCCAAGGAGCAAGCAACAAACAATACTGCAGGGTATGAAGGCTTGCTTGCCGGTCTCAGGATCGCGGCAGACCTTGGGATCAAGAAGCTCATTGTCAGGGGTGACTCGTAGCTTGTCGTCCACCAAGTGAACAAGAGCTATTAGAGTCCGTTGATGGAAGCCTACGTCGATGAAGTGAGAAAGCTAGAAGAGCACTTTGACGGCCTACAGATGGAGCATGTTCCAAGAGCTCAGAACGCCATTGCCGATGGCCTATCAAAGTGCGCCACACTTAAGTTACCTGTGGAACCAGGGATCTTTGTGCTCAAGCTGACTCAACCGTCTGTAACGCCATCAACTGGACAGAGCAAGAAGAGGAAGTTGATTTCTGGTGACTATTTTCCGGCAGAGCTTCCCGAAGCGGACGCCAAGAAGGTCCCCAAGATCAACGCCAAGAGTGTTGAGGAGCAGTCTGCTCCGGCAAGCCCTAGGGTTTGTTCCATTGAAGCAGAAGCTCTCGACAAGTTTTGCTCCGGCAAGCTTGCCGGGGAACGTCAAGCTCCGGCAGAGCCGCAGGTTCTCGCCGTAGAAGCGGATGTTCCCGCAGCAGCAGATTTGCCTTTAGTCCTTGTTGTCGAGCCACAAGCTCCAGCATGGACACAACAGATTGTCCGTTTCCTTCAGACAGGAGAACTTCCCAAAGAGCAAGAAGAAGCGGAAAGAGTAGCCCGGTAGTCAAGTATGTACCAGTTTGTTGACAACACACTGTACAGAAGAAGACTCAACGGTGTGAAATTGAAGTCTATTCACCAGGAAGACGGACAAAAGCTGTTGGCAGAGATACATGGAGGCATATGTGGTCACCACATTGGCGCAAGAGCACTTGCCGGCAAAGCATTCCGGCAAGGTTTCTTTTGGCCGACAGCCCTCCAAGATGCAACTGCACAAGTAACCAAGTGTGAAGCGTGCCAGTTCCATTCCAAGCAGATACACCAACCAGCTCAAGCTCTCCAGACGATCCCTTTATCTTGGCCATTTTTGGTCTGGGGGCTCAACATCCTCGGCCCCTTTCCCCGAGCAGTCAGGGGCTTTGAGTACTTGTACGTTGCAATCGACAAGTTCACAAAGTGGCCGGAAGTGCAAGCAATGAGGAAGGTGACAGCACAGTCAGCAGTCAAGTTCTTCAGGTCGATTGTTTGCCGCTTCGGGATCCCTAACAGGATAATCACCGACAACGGTACGCAATTCACGAGCCGCACCTTCATGCAGTACGTCCAAGATCTTGGCGCCAAGGTCTGCTTCATTTCTGTTGCTCACCCGAGAAGCAACGGTCAGGCGGAGAGGGCAAATGCTGAAGTGCTGCGTGGGCTCAAGACCAGGACTTTCGACAGGCTGCACAAGTGCGGAAGAAACTGGATCGAGGAGCTGCCGGTGGTTCTTTGGTCGATCAGGACGACGCCAAATCGAGCCACTGGCCAGACACCTTTCACTCTAGTCTATGGAGCAGAGGCAGTTCTCCTCACGGAACTCGTATACGGGTCACCTCGAGTGCTCGCTTATGATGAGCTTGAGCAAGAGCAGCTGCGACAAGATGACGCGCTACTCCTTGAGGAAGACCGTCTTCAGGCTGTTGTACGAGCTGCTCGCTACCAGCAAGCTTTGCGCCGCTACCATAGCCGCAAAGTTAACGCCAGAAGTCTCGAGGAAGGCGACCTTGTTCTTCGGCGTGTTCAGTCCGCCAAGAATTCCAACAAGTTGACGCCAAAGTGGGAAGGCCCTTACCGGGTGAAACGAGTCACTAGGCCTGGCGCTGTCCGCCTTGAGACCAATGATAGCATTCCGGTGAGCAATTCCTGGAACATTGAGCATCTTCGTAAGTTTTACCCGTAAGGCGTGGTTGCCGGAACCTGTTCCGGCAACCACCTTTTGTACAAGTCTTGCCGCTGTTGCATGTAATCCTTTGTACAAAGCCGGGCGCAGACCCCGTGCATAAGTAAAGCACATATGCTCCACACATCTTGTCAATTTCATGCTTTCTATTTTTTGCATATGTGATCTGACACTTTGTGCAGCACCTACTCCCCGGTAAGCAATAACGAGCCGTAAGGCTCCATATCTTTATTTTCTCCTCTTTCTTTTTTCTCAAGGAAAGGAAGGTTCCCTCGCCCACAAGTTTGCCGGGGGGGAAAGGAGAAGATAATGGTATGGACCAGGCGTCGTTCAAGAAAGTTTCGCCTTACCGGGAAGCAAACAACAGAAAACAGCGACAAGAAAAGAAGAAAACGGGCGGCCTAGTCTACGCGATCGCCCTCAATCCTCTTGATCCCGCTCACCTTGTCCACAATGGGTGCGACAAGGGTCTTGAGCGCCTCCAGATCAGCATCCGGCGGCTGGGTCTTGAGGACGTTGGTGAGGTTGAGGCCCGGGTTGCGGAAGGCCACCTTCACCAACACCTTTTGAAGAGCTCCCGCGCAGATCTTGCGGGACTCGTCGGCCAGCTGCTTTGGGATCTTCTCCCGGAGCCGCTGGAGGGCCGTCGCCACGCCTTTCAAGGACAAGGTGAGCTTGGCGCTGGGTTGGAGGCTCTCATCAGAGGGATACCCGAGATCCTCCACCCCCAGCTGCGCCAGCTCCCTGTCGATATCTGCGGCAGCATTCACGAGACCCTCCATCCAGTGCTCCACATTCTCCCTAAAAGCATTCTGGGCGACGGCAGCACTCGCCAGCAACGCCTTGTCGGCCTTGATCTCCTCCTTCAAGGCCACCTCCTGCTCCCTGGCGCCGTCTAGCATCTTGGTCAAAGTGGTCAGCTTCAACTCAAGATCTGCATTGGAGTCCTTGGCGGCGCTAAGCTCTTTGCCCTTCTCGGTGAGACGAACCTGCAGCTCTGAGTTGATGTGGGCGTCCTTCTCCCGCTCACGCTTGAGCGCGGCAAGCTCTTCACCACTCGCCTTGAGATCGGCCTCCAGCTGCGCCACCTTCGTCTCCAGCTCCTTCTTGGCGGCCTCGGCAACTGCAGCAGCATCCTCTGCTTGCTTAAGGGCTCCGCCAAATTTTTGCTCACGCGCGGCAAGCTCCTCCTCGTGGCTATCGAGGTTAACTTTCCGCTGCACCAGCTCACCCTCCTGCGCAGACAGCTTCTCAGCGGCAAGCCGCTGTTGCTCTTCAACTTCGGCCTTCTCAAGGAAGAAGGCCTTCTGCTCTTCGGCAAGTTGCTCCCGCTCCTCTGCCAGGGACCGGAGAGCTTTCTGGTTGAGACCCCGAAGCTCCTCCGGGCACTTCTCGATGTCCGCTCCCGCCTTCGCGACAAGCGCCTCGCGGGATTCCAGCTTGGCTTGCCACGCGCGGTAGAGCGACAACAGCTTCCACAGCAGCCGCTCCTCCTCAGGCTCGCCGCTGCTGCTGCTCGGCGCATCAACTAGCGTCAGCCCAGCGGAGGCGAGCACCTCTCCATCAAAGCTCTCTCCCTCGACCGGCGCCCTGGAGCTTGACGCCCAGGGGAGGTTGATGAAGACGCCATCGCCGGCCTTCAAGTAGACGCCTGGCTGGGGCTCTTCAGAGCCTGGCGCTGCGGCAGCGGCGGACGGGTCGGCGGTCGACGTAGCACCTGGCGCTCCTGCGGCCTCAGGGCCGTCAGTCCGATCGCCAGACCCCTCGCCAGCTGCTGCGGCGGCAGCTTTGGCGGCCTCGTCGCCGGCGGGATCATCATCGCCGGCTGCTTCTTCAGTGGCAGCGGCATCGTCGGCAGCAGCCTCGGTCTCCATCGGCTCCGCAGCAGATGGGTCTGATGGCCGGAAAAGTGAGAAAAGTCAAGCAAATACCCAAAAAGAAGAAGAACCCAAGGGAAGCTTTGAAGAGAAGATTACCTGTACTGGGTTCGGAAGTCGTAGTCTCCGCCGCCGGGGGGACGCCGGCGCTGTCCCTTGCCGGAGAACTCTCCCTTGCCGGAGGACTCTCCCTTGGCATTTCGGGGGCGGCCTCCGGGCGCTCCTGGTGGGGCTGCTCTGCTCCTACACAAACCAACAGTCAGATGTCAGCAAAGAAAGAGTATCCATGCGCGCCTAACAGCGGAAAGCGAACCATATACTTACGCTGGGGGCTGCTCTGGAGAACAGTTGCCGGGTCCGGCAAGGTTGTCTCGGACGCACCCCCTACTGTCGCGGTGGGTTCGTCCTCGATGACAATCACCGGGACCTTGGCTCTCTTTGCTGCTCTCTGGGCCAG
Source organism: Triticum dicoccoides (assembly GCF_002162155.2). Classification (NCBI taxonomy): domain Eukaryota; kingdom Viridiplantae; phylum Streptophyta; class Magnoliopsida; order Poales; family Poaceae; genus Triticum; species Triticum dicoccoides. The sequence goes on from NC_041384.1 coordinate 170,529,687, forward strand.
AGTCCTAGAAAGGAATAAGTTCAGAGTAAAGCAAAAGAGATACAAGACAAAACAACAAGAATTGAAGAACTACAAGTACAACAAGAGAATCTTACTCTTCTTCTTCCTCGTCGGAGCTGAACGCGGAGAAGTCGAAGTCCGGCTCACGTCCGGCGCGAGGAGGCGAAGGAGTAGTTTCCCGTGGCCGCTTGGCGGGAACAGTGGCGGTGGTCTGAGACGACCTCGCTCCGGTTGCCGCCGCGGCGTGAGAAGCGGCAGGAGCAGAAGCGTGCTCCGGGTGGACCCCGCTCCAATTGCCGCAGCAGCGTGAGGTGCTCCCGCGGCAACAGTGCTTGCCGCGGTGGAGCGTGTCGCGCGGCGCGGCGACTGTTGACTCGCCCGCCGCCCCGCTACGTCCCCGGCCTTGCGGAGACACCTTCTTGGTGGGGATGGAGGCTCTGCTTGCGGCGAGCTGCCTGAAGATGAGGAGGAAGAGGAGTTGATCTCCAGCGAGCCGCTCGTATCCTTGGCGGGCTCTCTCGACTCAACATTATGCCCGGCAAGCTCTTTCTCGCCGACGAGCTCCTCTCGCTCGGCACGGCTTGCCACCTCTGCTGCCTCTGCCTCCTCCACGGTGAATCCAAATTCGCCCGCGGCTGCGGCTGCCGCCGCCTCTTCCAGCCTAGTGGCGATGCGTGTCATCTCCGCATCGGTGGTGTCGCGGGTGAGGCTATTCTTTTCGTCGGAGCAGACCGGCACTTCTACCAAGCCATCAAAGAACTCCTGCACGACATCGTCTGCAGGCTCTTGCCAAGTTGGGACAATTCCATGCGAATCGCACAGCGGCATCATTGCACGGATGCGGTCGAGCGCGGAGTTGTTGCACAGCGGAACGACACCCTTCGGCAACCTGAACACTTCGGGATGTTGAGGGTCGTACTTGAACAGCTCCTGGAGCATCGCGTTAAGCTCCAGAACAGTGAAGTTGAAGTTGAGGCCCGGGCGCAGCCTCATGATATCCGCCGCATTCTTGAATTCCTAGGCGGGTCTCCTCCGTTCCTGCAGGGGGGCGATGCGGCGGCGAAGAAAATCTGCGCCAACAGCGCCTACAGTGAGCCCAGCAAACCTGAGGCGTTGGATCCGGGTGATGGCAATCTTCAGCCTATTGTCTTCCAGGGCCACGTCACTCCAATCGCTGCCGCGTGCTACTGGGGCTTGGCGCCGGGCGGTAAACGGCTGCGAGTTCTCCTCGACAATCCAGCACCAGTCTGCTCTCCATTCCTCCCACTTGCCGCGGAACTCTCCCTCCAGATAAGTGTCCTTCTTGCCAGCCCTCGAGATCCAGGTGATTCCGCCGGATAAAGTCTCTCCTCTCTCTACTCAGGGCATAAAGAAGTGGCGAAAAAGGGCTACATTGGGATAGACTCCGACAAAGTTTTCGCAGAGATGTGCGAAAACTGCCATGGTCAGAACAGCATTGGGGGTGAAGTCAAGGAGGCGGAACCCGTAGGTGTTCATAATATCGCAGAAAAACTCAGAGAAGGGCGGGCAGAGCCCGCAGTAGAAGAACAAGGCGAAGAAAGGATATCCGTTTGGAGCCATTTTCCAAGCGGCGGCTGGAAGTACCTTCGTGTGCGGATGCGCTCGCGTCTCCGTCGACCAGAAGAGGTAGTAATTCTCCCTCAGCTCCCTCGCGGCAAGCTTGGGGGGAAGATTGCCCGCTCCTTTCGCAGCGCCGCAAGCCGCTGCGCCTCGATCGACTTCACAACCTTCCCTTTGTCGGCTCTCGGAGCCATGGCGGAAGTGGTGGAGGAGGTCGACGGCGTTGGTGGTGCTGGTGGCGATGGGGGGCGGGGCGCTGTTCTCTTTCAGCTTTGGGAAGACGAGGGAGCGGCGGAGGTTTCCGAGATTGGAGTAGCAACCGGTGAATGGGCGAACTACCCCTGTTTCCCATGCTTATAAAGAGGGAGGGGGCGGACGTTCCGCCTTTCCGAATAAAGAAGCCACCCACGATCTCTCCCACGGTGCTGCATTCAACGCGTGTCGTTCGGGGAGGGAGCGGTGGATACGGGGAGAGATGCGGTGTAGCCCAGGCCGCGCGTGCCCGTGCCTTGTTTTGGGCCTGGCCCAACAGCGCTCGGCACCGTGTATGGCTCCTGTCGGTGTACTAGAGTAGGGGTACCCTAGTATCCCGAACTTGTGCACGGGCAGTCGCAGCATCCCGCGGCAAGGCTTGCCGGGTGACCGCCAAGGTCCTCCGTGGTTCCTTTGGATCCATTCAAGGACAAAGTATCCAAGCCAAGGAGACAAGACCCCGGCAAGAGGAGCTTGCTGGGAAGGCCAACCAAGGCATCTCAAGGAACTTGCCGCGACGCGCCACGCGTCCCAGCAAGGCCCGGTGAGCGACAAGCTCCCGGACGCGACAAGACAATGACCGCGGCAAGGCGCTTGCCGCGGCAAGCCACCACTCTGTGCCCGCGCTCCAGCACATCCACCAACGTGTCGCTCTGGGGCCCTTCCAGGCGTATGTGGCGGGAGGCTGTGCAGCCAGCGGTGCGCAGTGGCAAGCGGCACTGACAAGATTGCCATCGTGGCGAGCGGTGGCGTCCCTGACGGTCCCTTTTGCACTATTTAGGCGACGTAGACGGGCATTTAATGCCCTTGTCCCCTGCCGTCAGGGTTAGGTATGATACACTGTAGCAGGTAGCTGTACCAACTGCAACACCTTTCCATTTTTACCCTTGTCTACGTTGCCACCTGTCGGTGACCCCTTGAGCATATAAAAGGAGGCCCATGCGCAACGTGGAGAGGGAGGGAGAGAGAGAGAGAACACTCACGCTTGGTCTCGTTAGCTGCTGGGGTGTACTGTAGCACTCTGCGTTCCTGAGCAAGAACTCAATACAAACCACAAAGCAGGAGTAGGGTTTTACGCATCTGTGCGGCCCGAACCAGGGTAAACTGCTCGTGTGCTTCGCCTCGATCCGCTCTTCGTGCGACCCTCGCCCCCGCCGAACCGAAAGGGACTCGGTCCGCCGGTCCCATAGGTGCTCGTGGATTAGCCCCCCGACAAAAGGCCCTCGTCCGAACATGACAGTCAGAGGTAGGGCGCAGTCCTTGGTCAAACCAAGGTGACCAGTCGAGCTGGTGACAAAGATGCCGAAGTCGCAGTTGATCTGCAGGCGAGCCATCAACCTTTTGCCGAACACACAGCGGAACTCTCAATGAAAGCACCAATGTCGGTGTAAAAACCGGTGGATCTCGGGTAGGGGGTCCGAAACTGTACGTGTAAGGCGGATGGTAACAGGAGGTAGGGGACACGAAGTTTTACCCAGGTTTGGGCCCTCTTGATGGAGGTAAAACCCTACGTCCTGCTTGATTTATTCTTGATGATATGGGTATTACAAGAGTTGATCTACCACGAGATCGGAGAGGCTAAACCCTAGAAGCTAGCCTATGGTATGATTGTATGTTGTATATCCTCTATCGACTAGCCTGGCCTCGGTTTATATAATGCACCAGAGGCCTAGGATAACAAGAGTCCTAGCCGAATACGCCGGTGGGAGGAGTCCTTGTCTTGATCGCCAAGTCTTGGGGAATCTTCCTTGTATGCGGCAGCTGTCCGAACTGGCCCATGAGTATACGGCCATGGGGGTCCTCGGCCCAATCTAACAGATCGGGAGATGACGTGGTGAGTACCCCCTAGTCCAGGACACCGTCACTCGCCTTTTCGGTCGTTGTTGATGCGTGTGCCAGCCTTCTTAAGGCAGACTTGTTTACCTTATGTATGTACTCAGATATTCTTGCTTCCGCTGACTCTTGTGTATTCGAGCTTATGTATTCAAGCCCTCGAGGCTCCTGGCTTGTAATATAAAGCTTGTATTATTTTAAGTTGTGTCTAGAGTTGTGTTGTGATATCTTCTTGTGAGTCTCTGACTTGGTCGTGCACATTTGCGTGTATGATTAGTGCATGATTAAGTCGGGCCGTCACAGAGTAGCATAGAAAAAAGCTCCTGACGTGGCTTGAACTACGTCGGTATTTTCCCAAAGAGGAAGGGATGATACAACACAACTACGGTAGGTATTTCTCTCAGTGATGAGACCAAGATTATCGAACCAGTAGGAGAACCACACAACACTACGTGAACGGCACCTGCACACACAAAGAACAAATACTTGCAACCCGGCGTAAAAGAGGGGTTGTCAATCCCTCCCGGGTAAAAGATAGGTAAAATTTGTAGTAGATTGGATAAATAGATCTCGCGGAAACGCAAGATAAAATAAATAACAATAAAGTACAGCAAGGTATTTTTGGGATTTTGGATTAATAGATCTTAAAATAAAAGCAAATAAAAATAGATCGCGAAGGCAAATATGATAAAGAAGAGACCCGGGGGTCGTATATTTCACTAGTGGCTTCTCTCGAGAAAAATAGTATATGGTGGGTAAACAAATTACTGTTGAGCAATTGATAGAACTTCAAATTATCATGATGATATCCAGGCAATGATCATTATATAGGCATCACGTCCAAGATTAGTAGACCGACACCTGCCTGCATCTACTACTATTACTCCACACATCGACTGCTATCCAGCATGCATTTAGTGTATTAAGTTCATGGAGAAACGGAGTAATGCAATAAGAACGATGACATGATGTAGACAAGATCTACTCATATAGGAATAGACCCAATCTTGTTATTCTTAATAGCAATGATACATACGTGTGGTTTCCCCTTCTGTCACTGGGATCGAGCACCGTAAGATTGAACCCATCACAAAGCACCTCTTGCCATGGCAAGAAAAATTGATCTAGTTGGCCTAACTAAACCAAAGATTCGAAAAAGAAATACGAGGCTATAAGTAATCATGCATATAAGAGATCAAAAGACTCAAATAACTTTTATGGATAAAAACATAGATCTGATCATAAACTCATAGTTCATCGGGTCGCAACAAACACATCGCCAAAAAATTTACATCAAATATATCTCCAAGAGACCATTGTATTGAGAATGAAGAGAGAGAGAGGAAGCCATCTAGCTACTAACTACGAAGCCGTAGGTCTACAATGAACTACTCACGCCCGAGAGGCACCAATGAGGATGATGAACCCCTCTGTGATGGTGTCTAGATTGGATTTGTGGTTTCTAGAACTTGTGGCGGCTGGAATTGTTTTTCATCCACTCTCCTAGGGTTTCTGGAATATTAGGGTATTTGTAGAGTAAAGAGGCGGTGCAGCAGGCCCCCGAGGTGGGCACAACCCACCAGGACGTGCCTGGGCCCCCAGGCATGCCCAGGTGGGTTGTGCCCACCTCGGGGCCTCCTGCACCGCCTCTTTGCTCTATAAATACCCTAATATTCCAGAAACTCTAGGAGAGTCAACGAAAAACAATTCTAGCCGCCACAAGTTCCAAAAACCACAGGCGTGCCCAGGTGGGTTGTGCCCCCTCGGGGCACCCCTCTGGTACTTATTTGGCCCATCCTATGTCTTCTAGCTCATAAAAATTGTCCAAAAAGTTTTGCTGCGTTTGGACTCCGTTTGATATTGAGTTCTTGCGATGTAAAAAGCAAGCAAAAAACAACAACTGGCACTAGGCAGTGTGTCAATAGGTTAGTCCCAAAAATGATATAAAGTTGCTATAAAATGATTGTAAAACATCCAATAATGATAATATAACAGCATGGAACAATAAAAAATTATAGATACCCTGGAGATGTATCATCATCCCCAAGCTTAGTTCATGCTTATCCTCGAGTACGTAAATGATAAAGACAGAATTTTTGATGTGGAATGCTACCTATCATGTTCATCATATATTATTTTCTTTGTAGCATGGACATTTGGACTTTTATATGATCCGAAGCAATAGTCTAGTTTTGACATGAAGAATTCAATACTCAATCATATCAATAAGCAACCATGTCTTTCAAAATATCAACACTAAAGCAAGTTATCCCTAGCCCATTATGCTCAATCATTGATCCATTCATGAAACACACTCGCATATTAGCCACACCAAATGCTGAAGTACGATCATAGTGCCCCCTAGTTGGTGCTTTATAAGATAAGATGGAGACTCAAGAATTTTTTTTTGCATAAAGTAAAAGAAAGGCCCTTCGTAGAGGGAAGTAGGGCTTTGTAGAGGTGCCAGAGCTCAAAGCGAAAAAGATAGAGATAAAAACATTTTGGGCGTCATGCTTTTCCTGTCAACAAAAACGATCGAGTAGTTCCCAATACTTTCCATGCTAGATATATCATAGGCGGTTCCCAAACAGAAAAAAAAGTTTATTCCTTTTTCCACCATAGTTTCACATTACACGGCTAACCAAATCCACGGGTGCCGTCCATACCAACACTTTCCAAGGAATTTATTATTTGACAACATAAAGTAAATTAATTTTTCATTTGGGACTAGGCATCCCTAATACCTTTGCCGTACTCTCGTGCAATGACAAGTGAATAAACACCCATCTTGAGAATAACACATCTAGCATGGAAAAATATGAGCCACCCCCTACCGTTTCATGAGCGGTACAAGCACACAAAAGAGAAATTTATTTTGAAAATTAGAGATGGCTCATACAAATTTGCTTAAAATGGCAAAAGAATACCACATATATGTAGGTATAGTGGACTCATAAGGCAAAACTGGTTTAAGGATTTTGGATGCACAAGTAGTGATCATACTTAGTGCGAATGAAGCCGAGCAAAAGATTGAGAAGCATCCAACCAAGAAATGAAAAATCTCATAAGCGAGCATTAAGCATAACTAACACCGAATAATGCACCATAAGTAGGATATAATTTCATTGCATAACTATTGACTTTCGTGCTTGCATAGGGAATCATAAACCTTAACATCAATATTCTTACTAAAGCATAATTACTCATCAACATGACTCACATATTATATCATCATATCACAAAACTATTACAAGGAATCAAGTTTATTTTTTCCAATGATCTTCATGAAAGTTTTTATTATATCCCTCTTGAATATCTATTATTTTGGGACTAATTTCATATGTTGCTTTTGATAGCTAAAACAATTTAAGTGAAGAACATGAGCATAAAAATTTCTTCTCTCAAAATATTTTAAGTGAAGCATGAGAGAATTTCTTAAATTTTTTACTAACTCTCAAATAAATCTAAGTGAAGCATGAGAGCATTTCAAAAATACTAGGGCACACCATGCTTAAAAAGATATAAGTGAAGCACTAGAGCAATTCCATAGCTTAAAAAGATTTAAGTGAAGCATATAGAGCAATTCTAACAAATCATAGCATAATTTTGGCTCTCTCAAATAGGTGTGTCCAGCAAGGATAAATGACTTAAAATAAAAAAGCAAAACAAGCAAAGACTCATATCATACAAGATGCTCCAAGCAAAACTCATGATATGTGATGAATAAAAATATAGCTCCAAGTAAAATACCGATGGTCATTCGAAGAAAGAGGGACGCCACTCGGGCATCCCCAAGCTTAGTTGCTTGCTTCTATTTTAGATAATGGCTTGGGATGCCACGGGGAATCCCCAAGCTTAGGCTCTTCTTACTCCTTATGCCTTTATCCATCGTGATCTCACCCAAAAATTGAAAACTTCAATCACACAAAACTCAACAAAACCTTCGTGAGATCCGTTAGTATAACAAAGGAAACCACTACTATAAGTATTGTTGTAAACCCAATCATATTTTATTTTTGCATTATATCTACTGTATTCCAACTTTGCTATAGCTTATACCCTCCAATACAAACCATAGATTCATCAAAATAAGCACACAACACAAAGAAAACAGAATCTGTCAAAATTAGCACCGTTTGTAGTAATCTTAAAACTTTGAATACTTCTGTAACTCCAAAAATTCTGAAAAATTAGTACAACGTGGGAAATTTGTATATAAATCTTGTGTACAAAAATAAGAATTTTATAGTGCTTCTATTAAAAATGAAAATTATTTTTCTGGACATAGAAGTTTCTATTTTTCAACAAGATCAAATCAACTATCACCCAACACGATCCCAAAGGCTTTGCTTGGCACAAACACTAATTAAAACATAAGAATCACAATCACAACATTAGCATAATTGTGCAAACACTCAAGAACAGAAAGAAAAATACAAAAATAAAATTTATTCATTGTGTTGCATCCCATTCCCAACAAGCGCTATGGTTGTATGCCCCTAGCTAGGAATAATGCAAAGATTCAAGTATAGTCATCTTTATTTTCCAACTCCTCAATCGAGCACTTAGAATTCTTCAAGGTTTAGCATACAAATTTTTAATAACAACGTTCCTAGGAACTAGTTTAAAGAATTTATTCTTGCAAATGGGTCTTTTATAACTTCAACAAAATCCGGGTGAATACTAATCATCTTAAGATCTTCCTTATTACTATTAGAAGTTGCACCCTTGTTATTAGTTACTTGAGTAATCTTGCGAATTTTTACCGGAGGTTTTTCAATAGTTCTGGAAGAGGAAAAACCTGTGCTTAGATTACTAAAAAATTCTTCCAACTTATCAATTTGAGAAGGGCTTTCTTCAATTCTTTCATGAATTATGGTTCCGTTCTCTTTTAGCAATTTAAAAACTGTTGGGAAACGTAGCATGCAATTTCAAAAAAAAAATCCTATGACCACGCAATATCTATCTAGGAGATGCATAGTAACGAGAGGGGGAGAGCATCTTCATACCCTTGAAGATCGCAAAGCGGAAGCGTTTATCAATGCGGTTGATGTAGTCGTACACCTTCATGATCCGTCCCGATCAAGTACCGAACGTACGACACCTCCGCGTTCAGCACACATTCAACTCGATGGCGTCCTCGTCTTCTTGATCCAGCAAGACGGGTGAAGTAGTAGATGAGTTCCGACTGCACGACGGCGTGGTGACGGTGTTGGTGAAGAACAATCTCTGCATGGCCTCGCCGAGCACAACGGAAACTAAGAAAGAGGATAAAGTAGAGGGGACGGGTGGGTCTTGTCCATCACATCATTCTCCTAATGATGTGATCCCGTTCATCAAATGACAACACATGTCTATGCTTAGGAAACTTAACCATCTTTGATTAACGAGCTAGTCTAGTAGAGGCTTACTAGGGACATAGTGTTTTGTCTATGTATCCACACATGTATCAAGTTTCCGGTTAATACAATTCTATCATGAATAATAAACATTTATCATCTAGAGGCAATAATAAAGTTGTTATTTTATATTTCCTTATATCATGATAAATGTTTATGATTCATGCTAGAATTGTATTAACCGGAAACTTGGTATTTGTGAATACATAGACAAACAGTGTCACTAGTATGCCTCTACTAGACTAGCTCGTTAATCAAAGATGGTTAAGTTTCCTTGCCATGGAGAAAGAGGTATCTCTGGGCCCTCTTAGTAATGCACATCACTATGAGCCTTGCAAGCAATGTGACCAATGAGTTAGTCATGAGATGATGCATTATGGAACGAGTAAAGAGACTTGCCGGTAACGAGATTGAACTAGGTATGATGATTCCAACGATCGAATCTCGGGCAAGTAACATTTCGATGACAAAGGGAACAACGCATGTTGTTATGCGATTTAACCGATAAAGATCTTCGTAGAATATGTAGGAAGCAATATGAGCGTCCAGGTTCCGCTATTGGTTATTGATCAGAGATGAGTCTCGGTCATGTCTAGATGGTTCTCGAACCCGTAGGGTCCGCATGCTTAACGTTCGATGATGATCGGTATTATGAGTTTATGTGTTTTGATGTATCGAAGGTTGTTGAGAGTCTCGGATGTGATCCCGGACATGATGAGGAGTCTCGAAATGGTTGAGACATAAAGATCGATGTATTGGAAGGCTATGTTTGGACATCGGAATGGTTCCGGGTGAGTTCGGGCATTTACCGGAGTACCGGGGGGTTACCGGAACCCTCCGGGGAGTGTATGGGACTTATTGGGCCTTAGTGGGAGAGAGGAGGAGGAGGCCAAGGTGGGGGCACGCCCCCCCCCCCAAGCAAGGTTGGGGGGCTGGCCCCCCTTTCCTTCTCCCTATCTCCTCCTTCCTTCCTCTCCTACTCCAACTAGGGAAGGGGGAATCCTATTCCCACCGGGAGTAGGACTCCCCCCTTGGGCACTCCATGAGAGGGCCGGCCCTCCCTCTCCTCCACTCCTTTATATACGGGGGAGGGGGCACCCCATAGACACACAAGTTGATTGTTTAGCCGTGTGCGGTTCCACCCTCCACAGGTTTCCACCTCGGCCATATCGTTGTAGTGCTTAGGCGAAGCCCTGCGTCGGTAACTTCATCATCACCGTCATCACGCCGTTGTGCTGACGAAACTCTCCCCAACCTCAGTTGGATCTATATTTCATGGGACGTCACCGAGGTGAACGTGTACAGATCGCGGAGGTGTCGTACTTTCCGTGCTAGGACCGGTCGGATCGTGAAGACGCACGACTACATCAACCGCGTTGTCATAACGCTTCCGCTTTCGGTCTACGATGGTACATGGACAACACTCTCCCCTCTTGTTTCTATGCATCACCTAGATAGATCTTGCGTGTGCGTAGGAATTTTTTTTGAAATTACTGTGTAACCCAACAGTGGCATCCGAGCCAGGTCTATGCGTAGATGTTATTTGCACGAGTAGAACACAAAGGAGTTGTGGGCGTGGGTATATACATATTGCTTGCCATCACTAGTTGATTCTTGATTCAGCGGTATTGTTGGATGAAGCGGCTCAGACTGATATTACGCGTACGCTTACGCGAGACTGGTTCTATTGACGTGCTTCACACACAGGTGGCTCGTGGATGTCTGTTTCTCCAACTTTAGCGGTAAGAATGGTTCTTGCTAAGCCCGTAGTAGCCACATAAAACTTGCAAGAACAAAGTAGAGGACGTCTAACTTGTTTTTGCAGGGCATGTTGTGTTGTGATATGGTCAAGACGTGATTATGTAAATTGTTGTATGAGATGATCATGTTTTGTGACAAAGTTATCGGCAACTGGCAGGAGCCATATGGTTGTCACTTTATTGTATGAAATGCAATCGCCATGTAATTGCTTTACTTTATCACTAAGCGGTAGCGATAGTCGTAGAAGCAATAGTTGGCGAGACGACAATGATGCTTCGATGGAGATCAAGGTGTCAAGCCGGTGACGATGGTGATCATGACGGTGCTTTGGAGATGGAGATCAAAGGCACAAGATGATGATGGCCATATCATATCACTTATATTGATTGCATGTGATGTTTATCTTTATCCATCTTATTTTGCTTAGTTCGGCGGTAGAATTATAAGATGATCTCTCACTAAATTTCAAGGTATAAGTGTTATCGCTGAGTATGCACTGTTGCTACAGTTCGTCGTGCCGAGACACCACGTGATGACCGGGTGTGATAAGCTCTACGTTCACATACAATGGGTGCAAGCCAGTTTTGCACATGCAGAATACTCGGGTTAAACTTGACGAGCCTAGCATATGCAGATATGGCCTAGGAACACTGAGACCAAAAGGTCGAGCGTGAATCATATAGTAGATATGATCAACATAGTGATGTTCACCATTGAAAACTACTCCATCTCACGTGATGATCAGACATAGTTTAGTTGATATGGATCACGTGATCACTTAGATGATTAGAGGGATGTCTATCTAAGTGGGAGTTCTTAAGTAATACAATTAATTTAACTTTAGTTTATCATGAACTTAGTACCTGATAGTATTTTGCATGTCTATGTTGTTGTAGATAGATGGCCCGTGTTGTTGTTCCGTTGAATTTTAATACGTTCCTAGAGAAAGCTAAGTTGAAAGATGATGGTAGAAATTACACGGACTGGGTCCGTAACTTGAGGATTATCCTCATTGCTGCACAGAGGAATTACGTCCTAGAAGCACCGCTAGGTGACAAACCCGTTGCAGGAGCAACGCCAGATGTTATGAACGTCTGGCAGAGCAAAGCTGATGACTACTCGATAGTTCAGTGTGCCATGCTTTACGGCTTAGAACCGGGACTTCAACAACGTTTTGAACATCATGGAGCATATGAGATGTTCAGGAGTTGAAGTTAATATTTCAAGCAAATCCCCGGATTGAGAGATATGAAGTCTCCAATAAGTTCTATAGTTGCAAAATGGAGGAGAGTAGTTCTGTCAGTGAACATATACTCAGAATGCCTGGGTACCACAACCACTTGACTCAACTGGGACTTAATCTTCCTGATGATAGTGTCATTGACATAGTTCATCAATCACTGCCACCAAGCTACAAAAGCTCCATGATGAACTATAATATGCAAGGTATGGATAAGACAATTCTCGAGCTCTTCACAATGCTAAAGGCTGCGGAGGTAGAAATCAAGAAGGAGCATCAAGTGTTGATGGTCAACAAGACCACCAGTTTCAAGAAAAAGGGTAAAGGGAAGAAGGGGAACTTCAAGAAGAACGGTAAGCAAGTTGTTGCTCAAGTGAAGAAGCCCAAAGTCTGGACCTAAGCCTGAGACTGAGTGCTTCTACTGCAAAGGGACTATTCACTGGAAGCGGAACTACCCCAAGTATTTGGCGGAGAATAAGGATAGCAAAGTGAAAGGTATATTTGATATACATGTTATTGATGTGTACCTTACTAATGCTCGCAGTAGCGCCTGGGTATTTGATACTGGTTTTGTTGCTAACATTTGTAACTCGAAACAGGGGCTATGGATTAAGCGAAGATTGACTAAGGACTAGGTAACGACGCGCGTGTGAAATGGTTCCAAAGTCGATGTGATCGCCTTCGGCACGCTACCTCTACATCTAACTTCGGGATTAGTATTAGACCTGAATAATTGTTATTTGGTGCCAGTGTTAAGCATGAACATTATATCTGGATCTTGTTTGATCCGAGACGGTTATTCATTTAAATCAAAGAATAATGGTTGTTCTATTTATATGAGTAATATCTTTTATGGACATGCACCCTTGATGAATGGTCTATTTTTACTAAATCTTGATAGTAGTGATACACATGTTCATAGTATTGAAGCCAAAAGATATAAGTTTAATAATGATAGTGCAACTTATTTGTGGTACTACCGTTTAGGTCATATTGGTGTAAATCGCATGAAGAAAGTCCATGCTGATGGGCTTTTGGAATCACTTGATTATGAATCACTTGATGCTTGAGAACCATGCCTCATGGGCAAGATGACTAAGACTCCGTTCTCCGGAACGATTGAGCGAGCAACAGACTTGTTGGAAATAATACATACTGATGTATGTTTTTCAGTGAGTGTTGATGCTCGCGGCGAGTATCGTTATTTTCTTACCTTCACAGATGATTTGAGCATATACGGGTATATCTACTTGATGAAACATAAGTCTGAAACATTTAAAAAGTTTAAAGAATTTCAGGGTGAAATGGAAAATCATCGTAACAAGAAAATAAAGTTTCTACGATCTGATCGTGGAGGAGAATATTTGAGTTACGAGTTGGGTCTTCATTTGAAACAGTGCGGAATAGTTTCGCAACTCACGCCACCTGGAACACCACAGAGTAATGGTGTGTCCGAACGTCGTAACCGCACTTTATTAGATATGGTGCGATCTATGATGTCTCTTACTGATTTGCCGCTATCGTTTTGGGGTTATGCTTTAGAGACAGCTGCATTCATGTTAAATAGGGCACCATTGAAATCCGTTGAGATGACACCTTATGAACTGTGGTTTGGCAAGAAACCCAAGTTGTCGTTTCTTAAAGTTTGGGGCTGCGATGCTTATGCGAAAAAGCTTCAACCTGATAAGCTTGAACCCAAATCGGATAAATGTGTCTTCATAGGATAACCAAAGGAGACTATTGGATACACCTTCTATCACAGATCCGAAGGCAAGATATTCGTTGCTAAGAATGGATCCTTTCTAGAGAAGGAGTTTCTCTCAAAAGAAGTGAGTGGGAGGAAAGTAGAACTTGATGAGGTAACCGTACCTGCTCCCTTATTGGAAAGTAGTTCATCACAGAAATCAGTTCCAGAGATTCCTACACCTGTACGTGAGGAAGCTAATGATGATGATCATGAAACTTATGATCAAGTTACTACCGAACCTCATAGGTCAACCAGAGTAAGATTCACACCAGAGTGGTACGGTAATCCTGTCTTGGAGGTCATGTTACTTGACCATGATAAACCTACAAACTATGAGGAAGCGATGATTGATACGTCTCCAACGTATCTATAATTTTTGATTGTTCCATGTTATATTATATTCTGTTTTGGACATTATTGGGCTTTATTATACACTTTTATATTATTTTTGGGACTAACCTATTAACCGGAGGCCCAGCCCAGAATTGCTGTTTTTTGCCTATTTCAGAGTTTCACAAAAAAAGAATATCAAACAGAGTCCAAACGGAATGAAACCTTCGGGAATGTGATTTTTGGAACGAACGTGATCCAGAGGACTTGAACCCTATGTCAAGAAAGCAACCAGGAAGGCACGAGGTAGGAGGCGCGCCTACCCCACCCCCCTAGGCGCGCCCTCCACCCTTGTGGGGCCCACATTGCTCCATCGACGTACTTCTTCCTCCTATATATACCTATGTACCCCCAAACTACCAGACATAGAGCCAAAACCCTAATTCCACCACCACAACCTTCTGTACCCGTGAGATCCCATCTTGGGGCCTTTTCCGGAGCTCCGCCGAAGGGGGCATCGATCACGAAGGGCTTCTACATCAACACCATAGCCTCTCCGATGATGTGTGAGTAGTTTACCTCAGACCTTCGGGTCCATAGTTATTAGCTAGATGGCTTCTTCTCTCTTTTTGTATCTCAATACAATGTTCTCCCCTCTCTTGTGGAGATCTATTCGATGTAATCTTCTTTTGCGGTGTGTTTGTTGAGACCGATGAATTTTGGGTTTATGATCAAGTTTATCTATGAACAATATTTGAATCTTCTCTGAATTCTTTTATATATGATTGGTTATCTTTGCAAGTATCTTTGAATTATCAGTTTGGACTAGATTGATCTTTCTTGCAATGGGAGAAGTGCTTAGCTTTGGGTTCAATCTTGCGGTGTCCTTTCCCAGTGACAGTAGGGGCAACAAGGCACGTATTGTATTGTTGCCATTGAGGATAACAAGATGGGGTTTATATCATATTGCATGAGTTTATCCCTCTACATCATGTCATCTTGCTTAAAGCGTTACCCTGTTCTTTTGAACTTAATACTCTAGATGCATGCTGGATAGCGGTCGATGTGTGGAGTAATAGTAGTAGATGCAGGCAGGAGTCGGTCTACTTGTCTCGGACGTGATGCCTATATACATGATCATACCTAGATATTCTCATAACTATGCTCAATTCTGTCAATTGCTCAACAGTAATTTGTTTACCCACCGTAATACTTATGCTCTCGAGAGAATCCACTAGTGAAACATATGGCCCTCAGGTCTATTTTCTATCATATTAATCTTCCACCAACAAGTTATTTCTTGCATCGTTTTTATTTTGCTTTATTTACTTTGCATCTTTATCATAAAAATACCAAAAATATTATCTTATCATATCTATCAGATCTCACTTTCGTAAGTGACCGTGAAGGGATTGACAACCACTTTATTGCGTTGGTTGCGAGGATTTTATTTGTTTGTGTAGGTGCGAGGGACTCGTGCGTGGCCTCCTACTGGATTGATACCTTGGTTTTCAAAACTAAGGGAAATACTTACGCTACTTTGCGGCATCACCCTTTCCTCTTCAAGGGAAAACCAACGCAGTGCTCAAAAGGTAGCAACAAGGATTTCTGGCGCCGTTGCCGGGGAGGTTCGCACCAAGTCAAGTCAAGATTTATCTCCCTACAACGAGCCATTTCTGGCGCCGTTGCCGGGGAGTCTACGCAAAAGTCAACATACCAAATACCCATCACAAACCCTTATCTCCCGCATTACATCATTTGCCATTTGCCTCTCATTTTCCTCTCACCCACTTCACCCTTGCCATTTTATTTTCCTCTTCTTTTGTTTGCCTTCTTGCCATATGTATCCTTGTTTGTGTTTCCATGTGCCTTCTATTTGCTTGCATCTTTGCTTGCTAAAAATCTATTGATATGGATCCACTTAAAGTGTTCTACTTAGATCAAATTCGATCCTTATGTGCTCGTGCTGAAACCCCAACTAGCCTAGTTGATGGGAAATCTTTAGATGAGCATTCTTATTTTGTGCATCACCGTTTGTCTGAAAAAGGGAGACTCTTATGGAATCAAATAAACAGATTGTTGTGTAATGCTTGGAATCTTTGTGAAAATTGTGATTTTACTTGTTGCTCTAAGAACCCTAAAAAACACCTCCCCTACCTATGTGAGTTTAATGATATTGAAATCTTATCTTCTTATGCAAAGGGTGTTTATAGTTACTACGATATCGAACGAATTGAAGAATTTGTTGCTTTTAAGGGTGCTTATGAAGTTGCTTCTTTGATTGAAAAGTATGATATTACTCTCTACGAATCTGAATTTTTTGACATACTTAAATATTGCTATGAAAACTATGCTCATAATGTCTATGTCAAAGAATTTATTGAAAGAATGACTATTGCTTCGAAAGAAAATAATGATATGCATGAACCTATAGATAATTATGATTCCTATGATTTGATTGAAATATCCCTTGATGAACATGATGCTTACTATACCTGTGGTCATGATGCCAATATTTATGAAGATGAATTTGCTATAGTTCCTTATGTTAAACAGGAGATCGTTGCTATTGCACCCATACTTGATAGTTCCTTTGATGAAAAGCATGATTGCAATGATGTTATTATAAATTCTCTTAATGTCAATTGTGTTAATGATATGCCAAACCCTAAGCTTGGGGATTCTAGTTTTGCTATGACTACTATTTGTTGCAATGATCATGATTGGGGTGATTCTTCTTTTGATCTTGAGAATTTATTTAAGCCCCATGATGAATATGAGACTGATAATAGTGTTTGCAATATTATTGAAAGTGGGCTTGGAAGAGTGTCAACTTTAGATCCCACATATTTGGAGAATGTTCAATCTTATGAAGTTTTTGATAAAAGTGCGTTTGGAGAGGTCACGACTTTAGTTAATGTTAATCCCACTATTTTGGAAGAGTGTCAACTTTGCATGCATGTGGATCATGTTGAAAACATTTTATGTGATAGCTATTTTGTTGAATTTGCTTACGATCCTACATCTAATTATTATGAGAGAGGAAAATATGGTGGTACAAATTTTCATGTTACTAAATTATCTCTCGTCATGTTGAGATTGCTATTGTTTCTTTTTGCTTCCTTGCATATGCTAGTTTTTGCTTGCCTTGGTAATTTGGTTGCCTATAAGATGCCTATGCATAGGAAGTATGTTAGACTTAGATGTGTTTGTCACATGTTTTATGATGCTCTCTTTGTGCTTCAATTCCTGTCTTTCATGTGAGCATCATTGAAATATTATGCCTAGCTAGGGGGCGTTAAACAATGGCGCTTGTTGGGAGGCAACCCAATTTTATTTTTATTACTTGCTTTTTGCTCCTGTTTAGTAATAAATAATTTATCTAGACTCTGTTTTGGTTGTGTTTTTTGTGTTTAATTGGTGTTTGTGCCAAGTAGAACCGCCTGGAAGACTTGGGGAAAGTCTTTTTGATCTTGCTGTCAAAAACAGAAACTTTAGTGCTCACGAGAATTGCTGCCATTTTTATTTGGAAAGTGCTACTTAGTTAATTATTTCTGAAGATGATTAAAAGATAAATTCCTCAAGTCCAGAAATTTATTTTAGAATTTTTGGGGTCCCAGAAATTGCGTTAGCTACAGATTACTACAGACTGTTATGTTTTTGACAGATTCTGTTTTTCGTGTGTTGTTTGCTTATTTTGATGAATCTATGGCTAGTAAAATAGTTTATAAACCATAGAGAAGTTGGAATACAGTAGGTTTAACACCAATATAAATAAATAATGAGTTTATTACAGTACCTTCAAGCGGTGTTTTGTTTTCTTTCGCTAATGGAGCTCACGAGATTTTCTACTTTAAGTTTTGTGTTGTGAAGTTTTCAAGTTTTGGGTAAAAGATTTGATGGATTATGGAACAAGGAGTGGCAAGAGCCTAAGCTTGCGGATGCCCATGGCACCCCAAGATAATCTAAGGACACCTAAAAGCCAAATCTTGGGGATGCCCCGGAAGGCATCCCCTCTTTCGTCTACTTCCATCGGTAACTTTACTTGGAACTATATTTTTATTCACCACATGATATGTGTTTTGCTTGGAGTGTCTTGTATTATTTGAGTCTTTATTTGTTAGTTTGCCACAATCATCTTTGCTGCACACACCTTTTGACAGAAACACACATGATTTCAAAATTATTAGAATACTCTATGTGCTTCACTTATATCTTTTGAGTTATATAGTTTTTTCTCTAGTACTTCACTTATATATTTTAGAGCACGGTGGTGGATTTGTTTAATAGAAACTATTATTCTCTCATGCTTCACTTATATTATGTTGGGAGTCTTAAACAGCATGGTAATTTACTTAAACTGGGAAATTAATCCTAATATTCTATGGATACAAGATTAGTAAAAAATCTTATGAGTGTGCCGAATACTAAGAGAAGTTTGATACTTGATAATTGTTTTGAGATATGGAGATGGTGATATTAGAGTCATGCTAGTTGGTTGTGAATTTGAGAAATACTTTTGTTGAAGTTTGTGATTCCCGTAGCATGCACGTATGGTGAACCGTTATGTGACGAAGTCGGAGCATGATTTATTTATTGATTGTCTTCCTTATGAGTGGCGGTCGGGGACAAGCGATGGTCTTTTCCTACCAATCTATCCCCCTAGGAGCATGCGTGTAGTACTTTGTTTCGATAACTAATAGATTTTTGCAATAAGTATGTGAGTTCTTTATGACTAATGTTGAGTCCATGGATTATACGCACTCTCACCCTTCCACCATTGCTAGCCTCTCTAATACCGCACACCTTTCACCGGTATCATACACCCACCGTATACCTTCCTCAAAACAGCCACCATACCTACCTATCATGGCATTTCCATAGCCATTCTGAGATATATTGCCATGCAACTTTCCACCGTTCCGTTTACTATGACGCGCTCCATCATTTTCATATTGCTTTGCATGATCATGTAGTTGACATTGTATTTGTGGCAAAGCGACTGTTCATAATTCTTTCATACATGTCATTCATGCATCATTGCTATCCCGGTATACCGCCGGAGGCATTCATATAGAGTCATACTTTGTTCTAGTATCGAGTTGTAAATAAATAGAAGTGTGATGATCATCATTCATAGAGTATTCTCCCAAAAAAAGAGAAAGGCCAAATAAAAAAAGAGAAGGCCCAAAAAAGAAAAAAGGGACGATACTACTATCTTTTTTCCACACTTGTGCTTCAAAGTAGCACCATGATCTTCATGATAGAGAGTCCCCTATGATATCACTTTCATATACTAGTGGGAATTTTTCATTATAGAACTTGGCTTGTATATTCCAATGATGGGCTTCCTCAAAATGCCCTAGGTCTTCGTGAGCAAGCGAGTTGGATGCACACCCACTTAGTTCCTTTTGTTGAGCTTTCACATACTTATAGCTCTAGTGCATCCATTGCATGGCAATCCCTACTCACTCACATTGATATCTATTAATGGGCATCTCCATAGCCCGTTGATACGCCTAGTTGATGTGAGACTATCTTCTCCCTTTTTGTCTTCTCCACAACCACCATTCTATTCCACATATAGTGCTATGTCCATGGCTCACGCTCATGTATTGCATGAAGATTGAAAAAGCTTGAGAACAGCAAAAGTATGAAACAATTGCTTGGCTTGTCATCGGGGTTGTGCATGATTTAAATACTTTGTGTGGTAAAGATGGAGCATAGCCAGACTATATGATTTTGTAGGGATAACTTTCTTTGGCCATGTTATTTTGAGAAGACATAATTACTTAGTTAGTATGCTTGAAGTATTATTATTTCTATGTCAATATTGAACTTTTGTCTTGAATCTTTCGGATCTGAATATTCATACAACAACATTGAAATTATGCCAAGTAGCATTCCACATCAAAAATTCTGTTTTTATAATTTACCTACTCGAGGACGAGCAGGAATTAAGCTTGGGGATGCTTGGTACGTCTCCAATGTATCTATAATGTTTTATTGTTCCATGCTATATTATATTCTATTTTGGACATTATTGGGCTTTATTATACACTTTTATATTATTTTTGGGACTAACCTATTAACCGGAGGCTCATCCCAGAATTGTTGTTTTTTTTCTATTTCAGAGTTTCGCAGAAAAAGAATATCAAACGGAGTCCAAATGGAATGAAACCTTCGGGAACGTGTTTTTTTTTGGAACGAACGTGATCCAGAGGACTTGAACCCTATGTCAAGAAAGCAACCAGTAAGGCACGAGGTAGGGGGCGCGCCTACCCCCCCCCCCTCCCCAGGCACGCCCTCCACCCATGTGGGGCCCACGTTGCTCCATCGACGTACTTCTTCCTCCTATATATACCTACGTACCCCCAAACTACCAGACACAGAGCCAAAACCCTAATTCCACCACCACAACCTTCTGTACCCGTGAGATCCCATCTTGGGGCCTTTTCCGGAGCTCCGCCGGAGGGGGCATCGATCACGAAGGGCTTCTACATCAACACCATAGCCTCTCCGATGATGTGTGAGTAGTTTACCTCAGACCTTCGGGTCCATAGTTATTAGCTAGATGGCTTCTTCTCTCTTTCTGTATCTCAATACAATGTTCTCCCCTCTCTTGTGGAGATCTATTCGATGTAATCTTCTTTTGCGGTGTGTTTGTTGAGACCAATGAATTTTGGGTTTATGATCAAGTTTATCTATGAACAGTATTTGAATCTTCTCTGAATTCTCTTATATATGATTGGTTATCTTTGCAAGTCTCTTCAAATTATCAGTTTGGTTTGGCCTACTAGATTGATCTTTCTTGCAATGGGTGAAGTGCTTAGCTTTGGGTTCAATCTTGCGGTGTCCTTTCCTAGTGACAGTAGGGGCAGCAAGGCACGTATTGTATTGTTGCCATCGAGGATAACAAGAATGGGTTTATATCATATTGCATGAGTTTATCCCTCTACATCATGTCATCTTGCTTAAAGCGTTACTCTGTTCTTTTGAACTTAATACTCTAGATGCATGCTGGATAGCGATCGATGTGTGGAGTAATAGTAGTAGATGCAGGCTGGAGTCGGTCTACTTGTCTCGGACGTGATGCCTATATACATGATCATACCTAGATATTCTCATAACTATGCTCAATTTTGTCAATTTCTCAACAGTAATTTGTTTACCCACCGTAATACTTATGCTCTCGAGAGAAGCCACTAGTGAAACCTATGGCCCCCGAGTCTATTTTCTATCATATTAATCTTCCATCAACAAGCTATTTCTTGCACCGTTTTTATTTTGCTTTATTTACTTTGCATCTTTATCATAAAAATACCAAAAATATTATCTTATCATATCTATCATATCTCACTTTCATAACTGACAATGAAGGGATTGACAACCCCTTTATTGCGTTGGTTGTGAGGACTTTATTTGTTTGTGTAGGTGAGAGGGACTCGTGCGTGGCCTCCTACTGGATTGATACCTTGGTTCTCAAAACTGAGAGAAATACTTACGCTACTTTGCTGCATCACCCTTTCCTCTTCAAGGGAAAACCAATGCGGTGCTCAAGAGGAAGCAATGATGAGCCCAGATTCCGCAAAATGGCTTGAGGCCATGAAATCTGAGATGGGATCCAGGTATGAGAACAAAGTGTGGACTTTGGTTGACTTACCCGATGATTGGCAAGCCATAGAGAATAAATGGATCTTCAAGAAGAATACTAACACTGATGGTAATATTATTGTCTACAAAGCTCGACTTGTTGCGAACGGTTTTTGACAAGTTCAAGGAGTTGACTACGATGAGACCTTCTCACTCCTAGCGATGCTTAAGTCTTAATGGATATCTTAAAGAAGAGTTGTATATGATGCAACCATAAGGTTTTGTCGATCCAAAAGGTGCTAACAAAGTGTGCAAGCTCTAGCGATGCTTTTATGGACTGGTGCAAGCCTCTCGGAGTTGGAATATATGCTTTGATAGTGTGATCAAAGCATATGGTTTTATACAGACTTTTGGAGAAGCCTGTATTTACAAGAAAGTGAGTGGGAGCTCTATAGCATTTCTAATATTATATGTGGATGACATATTGCTGATCGAAAATGATACTGAATTTCTGAATAGCATAAAAGGATACTTGAATAAGAATTTTTCAATGAAATACCTTGGTGAAGCTGCTTATATATTGGGCATTAAGATCTATAGAGATAGATCAAGACGCTTAATTGGAATTTCACAAAGCACATACCTTGATAAAGTTTTGAAGAAGTTCAAAATGGATCAAGCAAAGAAAGGTTTCTTGCCTGTGTTACAAGGTGTGAAGTTGAGTCAGACTCAATGCCCGACCACTAAAGAAGATAGAGAGAAAATGAAAGCATTCCCTATGCTTCAGCCATAGGTTCTATCACGTATGCAATGTTGTCTACCAGACCTGATGTGTGCCTTGCTATTAGTTTAGCAGGGAGGTACCAAAGTAATCCAGGAGTGGATCACTGGACAGCGGTCAAGAACATCCTGAAATACCTGAAAAGGACTAAGGATATGTTTCTCGTTTATGGAGGTGACAAAGAGCTCGTCGTAAACAGTTACGTTGATGCAAGCTTTGACACTGATCCGGATGAATCTAAGTCACAAACCGGATACGTATTTTTATTGAATGGCGGAGCTGTCAGTTGGTGCAGTTCCAAGCAGAGCATCGTGGCGGAATCTACGTGTGAAGCGGAGTACATAGTTGCTTCGGAAGTAGCAACTGAAGGACACTGGATGAAGGAATTCATATCCGATCTAGGTGTCATACCTAGTGCATCGGGTCCAATGAATATCTTTTGTGACAATACTGGTGCAATTGCCTTGGCAAAGGAATTCAAATTTCACAAGAGAACCAAGCACATCAAGAGGCGCTTCAATTCCATCCGCGATCAAGTCAAGGAGGGAGACATAGACATTTGCAAGATACATACAGATATGAATGTTGCACACCCGTTGACTAAGCCTCTCTCACGAGCAAAACATGATTAGCACCAAGACTCCATGGGTGTCAGAATCATTACTATGTAATCCAGATTACTGACTCTAGTGCAAGTGGTAGACTGAAGGAAATATGCCCTAGAGGCAATACTAATGTTTTTTTTGAAACTATCTACTGTGGAGCAAAGCCCCATAGTATTTTATTCCAACCTCAAAGAAAGAGTATAGTTACAGTTAGTCATATATACAAAAGGAAAAATAAAACCTACCCCAAACTTACCTATAGACTAAGGGATGGAATTTACCCAAGCCAAAAGAGAGGCCCTGGTAGGATTAGCTAACCTATGAGATAATAAGGTTACATCATGTACAAATTTCACTTCCATCTAGCAAAGGAGGCTGCCTCTCCTCTAAAAGTTCTGCCATTTCGCAAAATCCAAATGTTCCAAGCAGCTGTAAGCATAACTTCCAAGAAGAAGTTGTGTCTGAAGGATCTCCTTGCGTGAGAGATACAATCCTGTATGTCTTCCCCACCAGTCCAGTCAATTCCCAGGTAGCTCTAGACTCTGTTGTTGAAGGTGCAATTCATGAAAAGGTGCAATCTGTCTTCATAAGTCTGGTCAGTACAAATGACACAGTGATTGTCATCATCAGACAGCCTCCAATGTCTTCTGACAAGCATGTCTTTGGTGTGTAGGCGATCAAAGAATAACAACCATCCAAAAACTTTGACTTTCATGGCGCACTTTCTCCTCCAAAGCCATTTACATGTCTGAAATGTGGGCATGTGAGAATGCATTATGGTGTAGAAGCTTTTGGCAGAGTAAGCACCAGATTTCCCTACCCAGATCCAGACATTAGCAGAGAGTGGATCCCTTTGAAGATGCAATATCAAGTCTTCAAGAATTCCTAGTTCCTCAGTGGCTTCTTGAGATATTGGCAGGTGGAACAAAGAGAAGAGATCCGAGGAGCTAAGGATTTCAGCAGCAGAAGATTTATCATCCTTAACAAAAGAGAACAATCTTGGGAGCCTTCTGAACAGAGGCACTGTGGAGCCCCCGACATGCCAAGCATCTAACCAGAACATGATAGAGTCTCCCATGTTAACATGGGCTAAGGCAACTACTCTGTAGGTGTCAGAAAGCTTAAAAACATCTCTCCACCAGAAGGATCGAGTCATCATTGTAGCTAGGGGCACCACACCATCATAATATGAATTCCAAATCAAGGAAACCCAAGGAATGTTCACTTTATTATAAAAGTTGTGCATATGTTTGATAAGAAGCCCCTGGTTTTGAATACTAAGGTTGATTATACCAAGACCACCTTTATCTTTGGGCCTACAGACCAAATTCCATGCATCAAGGGATTGTTTTGGGGTGTCACTATTGCCTCTCCAAAGACATTGTCTGAAGATCTTAACCAGTTGTTTAATGATCCCAAGGGGTTATTCAAAGAGCACAGAAAATAAATTGGCATAGAGGTCAAGACTGAAGCAAGAAGTTGAAGTCTGGAGCCTTGATTAAGCATTGAGGAACTGCATGAGAGTCTTCTTTCTACTCTGTCGACCATAGGCATAAAATCAACAATCCTAGGTCTTGTGGTGCCCATTGGTAGGCCTAGATAGGTAAAAGGAGTAGTGCCAATCTTGCAACCCAGGACTCCAACCAATCTTGTAGCCAGCTCATTATCCATATTCAAAGAGAACAGAGAGGATTTGCTAAAATTTACCTTCAGACCAGTGGACTCCTGGAAGGTGAGGAGCATGTTTTTCATTGCCACCAACTATTCCTCAATTGTAGGCAGAATGACAATTGTGTCATCAACATATTGAATAATGGGAAAGTCTGGATCATGAGAGGGAATAGGCTAAGAGATGACTCCTCCAGCTAGCATGTCATTAACCACTGTTTGTAGAAGATCCACGGCCAAAACAAAATGCAGGGGTGAGAGAGGGTCACCTTGTCTGAGTCCACACTTACATTTGAACTGCTTGCCTGGGACACCATTTGATAGGACAAAAGAAATGCCAGATGATAGGATTTCATTTATCTAGGAGATCCACTTGTCATCAAATCCTTTGAATCTTAACATCTGCAAGATAACCTCATGCTCAATCGTATCAAAAGCTTTGGCAAAGTCGAGCTTGAGGATAAAAATGGGCCTTTTGGATTGCTTGCACTAGTGTATGTACTCAAAAGTCCATGTCAAACAATATTGGATTGATTGTCTCTTAAAATCCATATTGGTTTTTGTGTATACATTTGAGGATTACACTTTGCAAACGATTGGCCAGAAGCTTTGTCAAGAATTTGAGGCAGGTGTTGGTGAGGGATATGGGCGTAAAATCATTAGGGCTTTCAGGGGAGAGCATTTTGGGTATTAGGGTGATTAGAGACCCATTTATGTTCTCCAAGGCAAGATTTCCCTTATAAAAGTCCTTGATCAGCCTCGGAAAGTCAGGCTCGATGATGGGCCAACATCGCTTGAAAAAGAGACGATTGAAACCATCAGGCCTAGGTGCCCTATCCACTAGTAGCTCCTTTAAAACCTTAGCAATTTCATCATCAGAAAAGGGCCGGGAGAGCTCATCCAGGTGAGGCACGGGCTGAACTAAGCAATGCAGATCAAAGCCCATGGAAATGCCCTGGGCCTGGCCAATTCTACTTTTGAATGAGGTCCATAGTATTCCTGCCATTTGCTGATGATCAGGTACTGGGGCACCTCCCTCAACCATGAGGCTGGCTATGGAATTCTTTCTCATCCATTTTGTAGCCATCGCATGAAAGAACTTTGAGTTCTCCTCCCCCACCTTGGTAGGTAATAATAAAGTTGTTATTTATATTTCCTTATATCATGATAAATGTTTATAATTAATGCTAGAATTGTATTAACCGGAGACTTAGTACATGTGTGAATACATAAACAAATAGAGTGTCACTAGTATTCCTCTACTTGACTAGCTCGTTAATCAAAGATGGTTAAGTTTCCTAGGCATGGACAACGAGTTGTCATTTGATGAACAGGATCACATCATTAGAGAATGATGTGATTGACTTGACCCATCCGTTATCTTAGCAGGATGATCGTTTAGTTTGTTGCTATTGCTTTCTACCTAACTTATACATGTTCCTATGACTATGAGATTATGCAACTCCCGAATATTGGAGGAACACTTAGTGTGATATCAAACGTCACAACACAACTGGGTGATTATAAAGATGCTCTACAGGTGTCTCCAATGGTGTTTGTTGAGTTGGCATAGATCAAGATTAGGATTTGTAACTCCGATTGTCGGAGAGGTATCTCTGGGCCCCCTGGATAATGCACATAACTATAAGCCTTGCAAGCAATGTGACCAATGAGTTAGTTACATGATGATGCATTACGAAATGAGTAAAGAGACTTGCTAGTAACGAGGCTGAACCAGGTATTGAGATACCGACGATCAAATCTCGGGCAAGTAACATACCGATGACAAAGGGAACAACGTATGTTGTTATGCCGTTTGACCGATAAAGATTTTCGTATAATATGTAGGAACCAATATGGGCATCCAGGTTCCGCTATTGGTTATTGACTGGAGATGAGTCTCGGTCATGTCTACATAGTTCTCGAACCCGTAGGGTCTGCACACTTAACGTTCGATGACGATCGGTATTATGAGTTTATGTGTTTTGATGTACCAAAGGTTGTTTGGAGTCCCGGATGTGATCACGGACATGACAAGGAGTCTCAAAATGGTTGAGACATAAATATCGATATATTGGAAGGCTATGTTTGGACATCGGAATGGTTCCGGGTGAGTTCGGGCATTTACAGGAGTACCGGGGGTTACCGGAACCCCCCGGGGAGTGTATGGGCCCTATTGGGCCTTAGTGGGAGAGAGGAGGAGGAGGCCAAGGTGCCCCCCCCAAGCCCAATCCGAATTGGGGTGGGGGCCGGGCCCCCTTTCCTTCTCCCTCTCTCCTCCTTCCTCCCTCTCCTACTCCAACTAGGGAAGGGGGAATCCTACTCCCACCGGGAGTAGGACTCCCCCCCTTGGGCGCGTCATGAGAGGGCCGACCCTCCCCCTCCTCCACTCCTTTATATACGGGGGAGGAGGGCACCGCATAGACACACAATTTGATTGTTTACCCGTGTGCGGTGCCCCCCTCCACACATTTCCACCTCGGTCATATCGTTGTAGTGCTTAGGCGAAGCCCTGCGTTGGTATATTCATCATCACCATCATCACGCCGTCGTGCTGACGAAACTCTCCCTCGACCTCAGCTGGACTAGTGTTCGTGGAATGTCACCGAGCTGAACGTGTGCAGATCGCGGAGGTGCCGTACCTTCGATGCTAGGATCGGTCAGATCGTGAAGACTCACGACTACATCAACCGCGTTGTCATAATGCTTCCTCTTTCGGTCTACGAGGGTACGTGGACAACACTCTCCCCTCTCGTTGCTCTGCATCACCTAGATAGATCTTGCGTGTGCGTAGGATTATTTTTGAAATTACTGTGTAACCCAACAATATTTCCTTCAGTTTCCCACTTGCACTAGAGTCAATAATCTAGTTCACATCGCCATGTGATTTAACACTAATAGTTCACATCACCATGTGACAAAACACCCAAAGGGTTTACGAGAGTCAATAATCTAGTTCACATCGCCATGTGATTAACACCCAAAGAGTACTAAGGTGTGATCATGTTTTGCTTGTGAGAGAAGTTTAGTCAACGGGTCTGCAACATTCAGATCCGTATGTATTTTGCAAATCTCTATGTCTACAATGCTCTTCATGGAGCTACTCTAGCTAATTGTCCCACTTTCAATATGTATCAAGATTGAGACTCAAAGTCATCCAGATCGATGTTAAAGCTTGCATCAACATAACTCTTTACGATGAACTCTTTATCACCTCTGTAACCAAGAAATATTTCCTTAGCCCTCTAAGGATAATTTTGACCGTTGTCCAATGATCTACTCCGGGATCACTATTGTACCCATTTGCCAAACTCATGGCAAGGTATACAATAGGTATGGTATACAACATGGCATACTTTATAGAACCTATGGCTGAGTCATAGGGAATGACTTTCATTCTATCTCTATCTTCTGCCGTGGTCGGGTTTTGAGTATTACTCAACTTCATACCTTGCAACTCAGGCAAGAACTCCTTCTTTGACTAATCCATTTTGAACTCCTTCAAAATCTTATCAAGTTATGTACTCATCAAAAGTCTTATCAAGCGTCTTGATCTATCTTTATAGATCTTGATGCCCAATATGTAAGTAGCTTCACTGAGGTCTTTCTTTGAGAAAATACTTTCAAACACTCCTTTATGCTTTCCAGAAAATTCTACATCATTTCCGATCAACAATATGTCATTCACATACACTTATTAGAAAGGTTGTAGTGCTCCCACTCACTTTCTTGTAAACACAGGCTTCACCACAAGTCTGTATAAAACTATATGCTTTGATCAACTCATCAAAGCGTATATTCCAACTCCGAGATGCTTGCACCTATCCATAGATGGATCGCTGGAGCTTGCACACTTTGTTAGCACCTTTAGGATCGACAAAACCTTTTGGTTGCATCATATACAACTCTTCTTTAAGAAATCCATTAAGCAATATAGTTTTGACATCCATTTTCCAGATTTCATAAAATGTGGAAATTGCTAACATGATTTGGGCAAACTTAAGCATCGCTACGAGTGAGAAAATCTCATCGTAGTCAACACCTTGAACTTGTCGAAAATCTTTGGCGACAAGTTGAGCTTTGTAGATAGTAACATTACCATCAGCGTCCATCTTCCTCTTGAAGATCATTTATTCTCAATGGCCTGCCGATCATCAGGCAAGTCCACCAAAGTACACACTTTGTTCTCATACATGGATCCTATCTCAGATTTCATGGCCTCGAGCCATTTATTCGAATCTAGGCTCATCGTAGCTTCTTCATAGTTCGTAGGTTTGCCATGGTCTAGTAACATCTCTTCAAAAATATGATTACTGTACCACTCTGGTGCAGATCATTCTATGGTTGACCTACGAGGTTCAGTGGTAACTTGATCTGAAGTTTCATGATCATCATCATTAGCTTCCTCTCTAGATGGTGTAGGCATCACTGAAACGGTTTTGTGTGATGAGCTACTTTCCATTTCGAGAGAAGATACAATTACCTCATCAAGTTCTACTTTCCTCCCACTCACTTCTTTCGAGAGAAAACTCCTTCTCTAGAAAGGATCCATTTTAGCAACAAAGATCTTGCCTTCGGATCTGTGGTAGAAGGTGTACTGTAGCGACCCGACCTCAGACGGTCAAGTCTCTGTGCTTAAGTGTCATCCCTGGATCGGTATGCTGACACACACAGTATTCAAGGATTTATAACAGAGGTAAATCACATGTATAAAGTAACGTAAATACTATTACCTCAATCCATATAGCGGAAGTAATAGAGGTTGTGGATTCTCATCAACACCAACGACAAAGTTGAGTGTAGAAATCGTAACCCTAACGTGTCACTTACTCGTCATAAGAATCCTGCAACATGAGACATTGCAGCCAAAAAGGGTCGGTACATTGAATGTACTGGCAAATTCACACCATAGGATAAAGATGAATAATAGCTATCACTACATGCATAGTTGGCTGGTGGAAAGCTCTAAGTTTATTTTTCCATAAAGCCAATTTTTCCATACCTCAAAGGAATATATTTTATTTAACTACATAGTTTGTTGAAATTATTGAGAAGGTTCCTCCAACTCAATCCCAATTAGAATAATCATTAACCCAACCAGTTAATTAAATAAAGTGATGAGATCAACATGATAATTCAAGAACCAGATACTCAAGATTGTCCATAACCGGGGACACGGCTAATCATGATTAGTTTGTACACTCTGCAGAGGTTTGCGCACTTTTCCCCACAAGACTTGATCTCGTCCGTTGGATTTCTCGCACTACATGGTGTTTGAGAAACGGATGACCGAGACACGGTCTTTCAGAAACATTAACTCTTTACTCTGGGTGGACAGTTACACCTACTTTCCCCTACATCTGCTAGCCCACCATTGAAAGAGGTCATGCAACATACTCAACTATGCTAGATCCCATAATAGCTTTTGGCTGCACACGAAAGTTTCTAGCATGAATAACCTTATGATCCCATTGAGCCTGGGTGGCGGACCGTAGGATGATCACACGGGTACTCCGGGATATCCTGGGACAACAATGGATTCTCCAGGGGCCCACAAGCAATCCACCCAGATGTGTATTAAAGTTGCCACCTTAAGTTGAACCATTAATTAACTATCTCACATCTGTCATGGATACACTCAAACCCAATCCACGTCTATGAGCATAGCATAGCAATATAAGCATAACGTAGAAGTAACTCCCAAGGGTTTGATAATAAAAGGGCAATAGGTTCCGACCTCATCAACTACTTCCCAAACCCACATGTTAAGAGATCCTACTCATGCAATGTGTGAGGGTTGTAACTAATGCATAAAACTTGGTAATCAAGGGGGTATGATCAAAGTGTTACTTGCCTTGCTGACGATTTGCAAATCCTAGAGACTCGTAGTAGCACGCTTGGCACTCTGAGAATTCTATCGCAAACAAACAATAGCATGCATAAGCAATCAAGCAAATATTCATGGGTAAAACTCAAATAAGAAGATCTAACCAGAAAGTTCAGCTGAAGAACTCCGGTTTGCAAAAAGAATCAAATCAAACGGAGCAACGAAACTCAAACTGCGAAAGAAACAAGATCCGATTACTAATCTGGGCTAAAGTCAAATTTTATAGTACCAAAATCTTGTTTAAGTTGGTTAAACGGAAAGAGGGCTTCGAGACGAAGATCTAGGCGCTTGTTTCACCCGATTCGGACAAACGAGCGAAAAGATATACTAGAACGAAGATTAGGGTAGAAATCGCGATCGAAAATAATCGCAGAAAAACCCTGGAAAATAAAACAAGACGAACAGGCTAATGAACGAACGTTTGTTGTCTGCGGCTAATTGACGAACAGCGTTCGGTAAAACGAACGTACGGATGAACGTTCGCTGTTTAACCGAACCGAAAAAACAAAACGAAATCGATCTAAAAGAAAAAAACGAGATCTAGGGTTTCAAACGAAAAAAACCGAGCGGCTTTCTAATGAAAACCGGCGGCGGCGGCTACCTCGGCGAGGTCCGGCGGGGTCGGCGGCGGCAGCGAGGCGGATGCGGCGGAACGGGACGGCGGCTGGTGGCGGCGGCGGCGGCGCGGCACAGAAATCAAGGCGGGGCGCGGCGCGGCGGCTGGCTAGGGTTTCGGTGGCAGGTCGGGTGGGCTGGCGGGGCGGCTTATAAAGGCCGGCCGGGTCGGAGTCCAGGTCGGACACGGCCCGGTTAGGTTGGTAACTTTCTTTAAAAAATCCTGACGTGGAAAAACAAATAAAAGAAATACTAAAGGGACTCCAAAAATCCCGAAATAAATTTTCACGGTCCTCTAATAATATTACGGACAAAGTGAACATTTATTTGGGCCTCCAATGCAATTTTGAAAAACGCATATTTTTCCTAGTTAAAATAAAATAGCGATAAAATCCAAATAAAACTCATTATTTAATTTTAGTATTTTTCCTCCAATATTTCATTTATTTTGGAGAAGTCATATTATCTCCTCTCATATATTTTTAATATGAAATATTTTTGGAGAGAAAAATTAATTAAAACCAAAGTGATCCTGGTTTCAATATTTGAGAAAATTCGAATATGAGAGCTATGAAATCCCCTACTCTCTCTGAGGTCCTTGAGTTGCTTAGAATTTCGAGGATCGCAAAAACGAAAATGCAATAAAATATGATATGCATGAATGACCTATGTATAACATTCCAAATTGAAAATTTGGGATGCTACAAACCTACCCCCCTTAAGATGAATCTCGTCCTCGAGATTCGGGTTGGCTAGAAAATAGGTGTGGGTGGTCTTTGAGTAGATCATCCTCTCGTTCCCAAGTGGCTTCATCCTCGGTATGGTGGCTCCACTGAACTTTGCAAAATTTGATAACTTTGCTGCGAGTAACTCGGCTGGCAAACTCGAGAATCTTGACTGGTTTCTCCTCATAGGTCAGATCACTATCCAACTGAATTGCTTCTAGGGGCACCGTATCTCTCAGAGGGATATCGACCATCTCAGCATGTCACTTCTTCAACTGGGAAACGTGAAACACATCATGAACTCCTGACAGTCCTTCGGGCAACTCCAACTTGTAGGCAACCTCTCCCATATGTTCCAAAACTCGGTATGGTCCTACAAATCTCGGGGCTAACTTTCCCTTAACTCCAAAACGTTTAACTCCTCGCAGAGGTGACACTCGCAGATATGCTATGTCCCCGATTTCATAGACTACCTCCTTTTGTTTTGAATCTTCATAACTCTTCTGTCGGGACTGAGCTATCTTCAGTCTATCTCGAATCAGCTTAACCTTCTCTTCGGATTCCTTAATCAAATCCGGTCCAAACAACGGGCGATCTCCAACTTCATCCCACATCAACGGTGTTCTGCACCTTCTTCCATACAGGGATTCGAACGGTGCCATCTTCAAACTAGCCCGATAGCTGTTGTTGTATGAGAACTCCACGTAGGGCAAGTTTTCATCCCAACTAGATCCATAGTCTAACGCACAAGGTCTCAACATATCCTTCAGAATCTGATTGACTCTCTCGGTATGTCCATCTGTCTGCGGGTGAAAAGCTGTGCTGAACTCCAGCCTGGTACCCAAAGTCTGGTGCAGCTGGTGCCAAAATTTTGAAGTAAATTGTGTTCCTCTATCTGATACTATGGTCCTCGGAACTCCGTGCCGACATACGATCCTGGTCATATATATCTTGGCCAATTTCGCACTTGTATAAGTGGTTTTCACTGGGATAAAGTGAGCTACTTTGGTCAAGCGGTCCACTACTACCCAGATAGAATCATATCCTGATCGGGTCCTGGGTAATCCGGTGATAAAATCCATGCCAAGCTTGTCCCACTTCCATTCGGGTATCGACATAGGTTGCAGTAATCCTGCCAGCTTCTGATGTTCTGCTTTCACTCTCTACATACATCACATACGGCTACATACTCGGTAATATCCTTCTTCATTCCATTCCACCAGAAACGCTCCTTCAAATCCAAATACATCTTGGTGTTTCCGGGATGTATCGAGTATGGTGAGTCATGAGCCTCCTGTAGTATCAACTTCCTAATCTCTGCATTATTGGGCACATATAAACGGTCTTCAAACCACAAGGTGTCTTGCTCATCCTCACGAAAACCTTTGGCTTTTCCTTCAATCATCTTCTCCTTTATCTCGACATTTTCTTTGTCATGCTTTTTAGCTTCTTGAATCTTTTCCAATAATGTTGACTGAACCTCTGGGCACATATAAACGGTCTTCAAACCACAAGGTGTCTTGCTCATCCTCACGAAAACCTTTGGCTTTTCCTTCAATCATCTTCTCCTTTATCTCGGCAATTTCTTTGTCATCCTTTTTAGCTTCTCGAATCTTTTCCAATAATGTTGACTGAACCTCCAATGCTGCAACAAAACCCCTAGGAACTATCTCCAAACGAAGCTCCCTGAGATCTTCTGCTAACTCCTTGGGCATTCCTCCGCTCACGAGGGTATTGACATAGCTTTTATGTCTCAAAGCATCCGCTACGACATTGGCCTTTCCTGGATGATAGTGCAACTTCATATCATAATCCTTTATGAGCTCCAACCATATCCTCTGCCTAAGGTTCAGCTCCTTCTGAGTAAAAATGTACTTCAAACTCTTATTATCCGTGTACACATCGCAACGGTTTCCAATCAGATAATGTCTCCAGGTCTTGAGCGCATGCACTACGGCTGCTAGCTCCAAATTATGTGTGGCATAATTCAATTCATGCAGTCGAAGTTGTCGTGAGGCATATGAAACCACTCTTCCGTCTTGCATAAATACTCCTCCAAGTCCTAAGCGAGAGGCGTCGCAATACACTTGGAAATCCTTGCGTATATCCGGCAGAATCAGCACTGGGGTTGTAGTCAAACGTTTCTTCAACTCCTGGAAACTTGCTTCACATTCTTCAGTCCAATGGAACTTGGTTTCTTTCTTCAACAATGTTGTCATAGGCTTCGCAATCTTGGAGAAATTCTCAATAAATCTCCGATAGTATCCCGCGAGTCCAAGAAAACTGCGTATCTCTCCAACTGAAGTGGGTGCCAACCACTCTGTGACAGACTGAACCTTGGTGGGGTCCACTTCTATACCTTCTCCTGATATAACATGTCCTAGAAAACCAACTTCCTTCAACCAAAACTCACATTTGCTAAACTTGGCATATAACTGATGTTCCCTGAGCTTCTCGAGAACTAAACGCAAATGTTCCTTGTGTTACTCTTCATTCTTCGAGTATACCAAGATATCATCAATGAACACCACGACAAACTTATCCAAGAACTCCATGAACACTTTGTTCATCATACTCATGAAATAGGAAGCGGCGTTAGTCAGTTCGAATGACATAACCGTATACTCGTATAACCCGTACCTCGTGGTGAAAGCTGTTTTAGGTATATCCTTTTCTCGAATCTTCAGCTGGTGATATCCTGATCGCAAATCAATCTTCGAAAACACTTTAGCTCCTTGCAACTAATCAAACAAATCATTGATCATCGGTAGGGGGTACTTGTTCTTGATTGTTACTTCATTCAATGCCCGATAATCAACCACCATTCTCAGAGACTTATCCTTCTTCTCAACCAGGAGCACTGGGGCTCCCCATGGTGACGAACTTTGTCGAATGTAACCTTTCTCCAATAACTCCTTAATCTGATTCTTAATCTCTTCTAGATCATTCGCGGGCATCCGGTACGGTCTCTTCGATATCGGTCCGGTGCCTAGCAACAGCTCTATCAAAAACTCAATATCACGATCTGGCGGCATGCCTGGTAGCTCCTCTGGAAATACATCCGGGTAATCCCTCACTACAGGCACTTCCTCCTGAACAACTCCTAAGAGAGAATTTGCTTGGGTCCTCCTTGGCGGGCGTTGCTGGATTGGAGCGGTTCTGATTGATGCCTGCTCCATTCCCATTTCCATTCCTAGGGCCGTTGTGGTTATGCGGAATTCCTCCATTATGGTTATGGCCTCCATGGTTATGGGTAAATCCTCCCGGGTTCGGGGTGAGACGGGGTTTCTGCTGAGCTCCTGAATTGCACTTCTCTTGTCCATATTTGCTCTTGCGGCTCTCAATCTGCTGTTGCTTTCCTTCAACCATAAGAGCCTTGTCCACCAA
The DNA here is from genome assembly GCF_002162155.2 of Triticum dicoccoides. Lineage (NCBI taxonomy): Eukaryota > Viridiplantae > Streptophyta > Magnoliopsida > Poales > Poaceae > Triticum > Triticum dicoccoides. Next base: position 170,565,091 of record NC_041384.1, read on the forward strand.
CTCCTGGTAGTTGTTGAATGTCGCTACCATCAACTACATGCTCATCTTATCATTCAGCCCTTCCATAAACTTCTCCTTCTTCGTGGCATCGGTGGCCACGTCATCTGGGGCATAACGAGATAACTTGCTAAACTCCTCCATGTACTGCCCCACAGTACGGTTACCCAAGCGTAAGTTGCGAAACTCATGCTTCTTCATGCTCATAGCTCCAGTTGAGACATGGGTTGTGCGGAAAGCTTACTGAAACTGCTCCCAAGTGACATTGGCTATAGGAAAAGTGACTGTGTAATTCTCCCACCATGCGGCTGCGGGTCCATCCAATTGGTGTGTGGAAAAACGCACCTTCTCAGCATATGTGCAACCGGTGGTGGTTAACTCCCTTCCAATCCTATGTAGCCAATCATCCGCAACTATGGGCTCGGTGCTACTGGAAAACACCGATGGCTGTAACCTTAGAAAACGGGCTAAGTTGTCAACTGGTGGTGGCGGCGGTGGGTTGTTGTTGTTGTTGCCCTGATTCTGAACTAACAACTGCATCAGTGTATTCTGCTGCTGGATCAACTGAGTGAACTCCGGTGGGAAGGCAAATCTGGGGTCACGTCTCGGAGGCATCTAATGGGTTTAGAGGGGAGAGATTAGAATAGAATGAGGTCCGCCACCCAGGCTCAAGGGGATCATAAGATTATTCATGCTAGAAACTTCCGTGTGCAGCCACAAGCCATTATGAGCTCTAGCATAGTTGAGTATGTTGTGTGACCTCTTTAAGTGGTGAGCTAGCAGATGTAGGGGAAAGTAGGTGTAACGGTCCACCCAGAGTAAAGAGTTAATGCTTCTGAAAGACTGTGTCTCAGTCACCCGTTTCTCAAACACCTTGTAGTGCGAGAAATCCAACGGAGGAGATCGAGTCTTGTGGGGAAAAGTGTGCAAACCTCTACAGAGTGTATAAACTAATCATGGTTAGCCGTGTCCCCGGTTATGGACATCTTGAGTTTCTGGTACTTGAATTATTTATTTGATCTCATCACTCTAAATTAATTTGTTGGGTTAATGATTACTTTAATTGGGATTGAGTTGGAGGAACCTTCTCAATGATGTTTCAACTACCACGATAGTTAAATAAAATATATTCCTTTGTTGTAGGGGAAAATTGGCTTTTCGCAAAAACAATATAACCATAGAGCCTCCACCAGCCATATTGCATGTAGTGATAGCATTTATCTGTTCATTGCTCTACTGTGTTATATTGCCAGCATATTCCATGTGCTGACCCCTTCTCGGGCTGCAACGTATCATGTTGCAGACTTTTCAGACGACGAGGAAGATGCTGTAGGTCATTTGTCATGCACTCAGCTATGCCGTTGGAGTTGATGGACTCACTCTATCTTCCAAGCCTTCCGCTGGTATCGTATTTAGATGGCCTTAAGCCATATTTAGTGTAATAAGTTCTCTTTTGAGACATTCATTGTAATAAGTGTGTGATTGCTACTCTATTATAAATCCTTCGAAGTACTGTGTGTGTCAATCGATCCAGGGATGACATTGAAGCACAGAGACTTGACCGTCTGAGGTCGGGTCGCTACATGTACCCAACAGTTTCTTTTGGGTATCCTATGAAGACACACTTCTCCGATATGGGTTCGAGCTTATCACGCTGAAACTTTTTCACATAAGCATCGCAACCCCAAACTTTAAGAAACGACAGCTTAGGTTTCTTGCCAAACCACAGTTCATATGGTGTCGTCTCAACGGATTTAGACGGTGCCCTATTTAAAGTGAATATAGTTGTCTCTAATGCATAACCCCAAAACGATAGTGGTAAATTGGTAAGAGACATCATAGATCTCACCATATCTAATAAAGTACAGTTACAACGTTCGGACACACCATTACTCTGTGGTGTTCCAGGTGGTGTGAGTTTGTGAAAATATTCCACATTTTTTTAAATGAAGGCCAAACTCGTAACTCAAATATTTGCCTCCATGATCAGATCATAGAAACTTTTATTTCTTGTTACGATGATTCTCCACTTTACTCTAAAATTCTTTGAACTTTTCAAATGTTTCAGACTTGTGTTCATTAAGTAGATATACCCATATCTGCTCAAATCATCTGTGAAGGTTAGAAAATAATGATACCCGCCGCGAGCCTCAACACTCATCGGACCGCATACATCGGTATGATTTATTTCCAATAAGTCAGTGGCTTGCTCCATTGTTCCGGAGAACGGAATCTTAGTCATCTTGCCCATGAGGCATGGTTCTCAAGCATCAAATGATTCATAATCAAGTGATTCCAAAAGTCCATCCACATGGAGTTTCTTCATGCGCTTTACACCAATATGACCTAAACGGAAGTGCCACAAATATGTTAAACTATCATTATCAACTTTGCATCTTTTGGCATCAATATTATGAATATGTGTATCACTACGATTGAGATTCAATAAACCCTTTATATTGAGTGTATGACCATAGAAGGTTTTATTCATGTAAACAGAATAACAATTATTCTTTGACTTAAATGAATAACCGTATTGCAATAAACATGATCCAATCATATTCAAGCTCAACGCAAACATCAAATAACATTTATTTTAGGTTCAACACTAATCCCGAAGGTAGAGGGAGTCTGCGGTGGTGATCGTATCAACCTTGGAATCACTTCCAACACACATCGTCACTTCGCTCTTAACTAGTCTTTGTTCATTCTGCAACTCCTGTATTGAGTTACTAATCATAGCAACTAAACCGGTATCAAATACCCAGGGGCTACTATGAACACTAGTAAAATACACATCAATAACATGTATATAAAATATACCTTTGTTCACTTCGCCATCCTTCTTATCTGCCAAGTATTTGGGGTAGCTCTGCTTCCAGTGACCATTTCCTTTGCAATAGAAGCACTCAGTTTCAGGCTTAGGTCTAGCTTTGGGCTTCTTCACGGGAGTGGCAACTTGCTTGCTATTCCTTTTTTTAAGTTCCCCTTCTTTCCCTTGCCCTTTTTCTTGAAACTAGCTGTCTTGTTAACCATCAACACTTGATGCTATTTCTTGATTTCTACCTTAGCCGATTTCAGCATCGCGAAGAGGCTGGGAATCATTTTCGTCATCCCTTGCATATTATAGTTCATCACGAAGTTCTAGTAACTTGGTGATAGTGACTAGAGAACTCTATCAATCACTATTTTATCTGGAAGATTAACTCCGACTTGATTCAAGCGATTGTAGTACCCAGACATTCTGAGCACATGCTCACTAGCTGAGCTAATGTCCTACATATTGTAGGCAAAGTATTTTTCAGAGGACTCATACCTCTTAACATGGGCATGAGTCTGAAATATCGTTTTCAGCTCTTAAAACATCTCATATGCTCCATGGCGTTCAAAACATTTTTGAAGTCCCGGTTCTAAGCCGTAAAGCATGGTGCACTAAACTATCAAGTAGTCATCATATCGAGCTTGTCAAACGTTCATAACATCTACATCTGCTCCTACAATAGGTCTGTCACCTAGCTGTGCATCAAGAACATAATTCTTCTATGCAACAATGAGGATAATCCTGAGATCACACACCCAGTCTGCATCATTGCTACTACAATCTTTCAACATAGTTTTTCTCTAGGAACATATCAAAAATAAAACAGGGGAGCTATACGCGAGATATTGATCTACAACATAGATATGTGAATACTATCAGGACTAAGTTCATGATAAATTAAGTTCAATTAATCATATTACTTAAGAACTCCCACTTAGATAGACATCCCTCGAGTCATCTAAATGATCACGTGATCCATATCAACTAAACCATGTCCGGTCATCACGTGAGATGGAGTAGTTTTCAATGTGGACATCTTTATGTTGATCATATCTACTATATGATTCACATTCGATCTTAGTGTTCCAAGGCCATATCTGCATATGTCAGGCTCGTCAAGTTTAACCCGAGTATTCTGCACGTGCAAAACTAGCTTGCACCCATTGTATGAGAACGTAGAGCTTATCACACCCGATCATCACGTGGTGTCTCGGCACGACGAACTGTAGCAACGGTACATACTCAGGGAGAACACTTATACCTTGAAATTTAGTGAGGGATCATCTTATAATTCTACCACCAAACTAAGAAAAATAAGATGCATAAAAGATAAACATCACATGCAACCAAAATATGTGACATGATATGGCCATCATCATCTTGTGCCTTTTGATCTCCATCTCCAAAGCACCGTCATGATCTCCATCGTCACCGGCTTGACACCTTGATCTCCATCATAGCGCCGTTGTCATCTCACTAACTATTGCTTCTATGACTATCGCTACCGCTTAGTGATAAAGTAAAGCAATTACATGGAGATTTCATTTCATACAATAAAGCGACAACCATAAGGCTCCTGCCAGTTGCCGATAACTTCTACAAAACATGACCATCTCATACAACAATTTATATCTCATCACGTCTTGACCATATCACATCACAGCATGCCCTGCAAAAATAAGTTAGATGTCCTCTACTTTGTTGTTGCAAGTTTTACGTGGCTGCTACGGGCTTCTAGCAAGAACCGTTCTTACCTACGCATCAAAACCACAACGATTTTTCATCAAGTGTGTTGTTTTAACCTTCAACAAGGACCGGCCATAGTCAAACTCAATTCAACTAAAGTTGGAGAAACAAGCACCCGCCAGCCACCTGTGTGCAAAGCACGTCAGTGGAACCAGTCTCATGAACGCGGTCATGTAACGTCGGTCCGGGCCGCTTCATCCAACAATACCGCCAAACCAAAGTAAGACGTTGGTGGTAAGCAGTATGACTATTATCGCCCACAACACTTTGTGTTCTACTTGTGCATATCATCTACGCATAGACCTGGCTCGGATGCCACTGTTGGGGAACGTAGCTTGCAATTTCAAAAAAAAATCCTACGATCACACAAGATCTATCTAGGAGATGCATAGCAATGAGAGGGGGAGAGCATCTTCATACCCTTGAAGATCGCAAAGCGGAAGCGCTTATCAACGCGGTTAATGTAGTCGTACACCTTCACGATCTGTCCCGATCAAGTACCGACCATACGACACCTCCGTGTTCAGCACACGTTCAGTTTGATGACGTCCTCGCCTTCTTGATCCAGCAAGACGGGCGAAGTAGTAGATGAGTTTTGGTAGCACGACGGCGTGGTGACGGTGTTGGTGAAGAACAATCTCCGCAGGGCTTCGCCAGGCACAATGGAAACTAACACGAAGGATAAACTAGAGGGGACGGGGTTGCCGGTACACGGCTTGGTGATTCTTGATGTGTCTTTAGTGCTAGCCCTGCCCCTCTATTTATATGTTGAGCCTAGGGGTCGAAACTTGGAGTAAAAGCCTCCACAAAGTCGGTTTCACCCGAAAGGCAAGAGTCCTTCGGACTCCAGGGCCAGACGCCAGGGTTCCCGGTGTCTGGACCTAGATGCCAGGGACCTTGGCGTATGGTCCCTGGACTCAACAAAACTTCCTTTTGCGCTTTCCAAAAACCTTGTGGGCTTTCCCATTTGGCCCAAATAAAGTGGTCTCGTACCCAACCATTTCGGAAAACATCCGGAACCCCTTCCGGTGAACTCTGGAACCCTTCCGAAGACCAAACACTATTATCCCATATATAAATCTTTACCTCTGGACCATTTCGAAGTTCCTCGTCATGTCCATGATCACATCTGGGATTCCGAACAACATTCGATTACCAACATATATAGCTCATATAGTACTATATTGTCCATGAATGTTTAAGCGTGCAGACCCTACGGGTTCGAGAACTATGTAGACATGGCCGAGACACTTCTCTAGTCAATAACCAATAGCGGAACCTGGATGCCCATATTGGCTCCTACATATTCTACGAATACCTTTATCGGTCGAACCTTATGACAACATATGTAATTTTTTTGTCCATCGGTATGTTACTTGCCCGAGATTCGATCGTCAGTATCTTCATACCTAGTTCAATCTCGTTACCGGCAAGTCTCTTTACTCGTTCCGTAATGCATCATCCTGTAACTAACTCATTAGTCACATTTCTTGCAAGGCTTATTATGATGTGCATTACTGAGAGGGGCCAGAGATACCTCTCCGATACTTAGAGTGACAAATCCTAATCTCAATCTATGCCAACCCAACAGACACCTTTGGCGATACCTGTAGAGCATATTTATAATCACCCAGTTACGTTGTGACGTTTGATAGCACACAAGGTATTCCTCCGGTATCCGGGATTTGCATGATCTCATAGTCAAAGGAATATGTATTTGACATACATGAAAGCAATAGCAATAAAACTGAACGATCAATATGCTAAGCTAACAGATGGGTCTTGTCCATCACATCATTCTCCTAATGATGTGATCCCGTTCATCAAATTACAACACGTGTCTATGGTTAGGAAACTTAACCATCTTTGATTAAAGAGCTAGTCTAGTAGAGGCTTACTAGGGACACAGTGTTTTGTCTATGTATCCACACATGTATCAAGTTTCCGGTTAATACAATTCTTGCATGAATAATAAACATTTATCATGATATAAGGAAATATAAAATAACAACTTTATTATTGCCACTAGGGCATATTTCCTTCAAAAACTTCTCCCGCTTTTGACCCAATTTTACTACCAAGATTATGCATCTTTTTATCCAAGTTTTCAATATGTTCTTCTGTAAGCATTTTCTTTTCAATAACATCTAGCCTTTCCATAACATGCTCAAGAGTTAAAGTTGGTTCATTAACCATAAGAGGTGGTGATCCCACTAAATTTCCCATAGCATTAAAAGCATCAAGAGAGGGACACATCAAGAAATTTCCACCGGTAATTGTATCAAGGACGAATCTATACCAAGTAGTTATGCCCACATAAAAACAACGAAGAAGAACAACGGTAGATTGCTTATGAATAGATCTATTATGAGCATTCAAAATCCTATACCAGGAATCTTTTAAATTCTCCCCTCCCCTTTGTTTAAAGTTAAGAACCTCATTCTCGGGAGTGTATGCAATAGAGGAAGAACTATCCATAGCGACGAAAAGTGGTAAACAAAATTGCACATGAAAAAATATATCTGACGAGAAAACGGCGAATGAAAAAGAGGGTGAATAAAATGATTTTTTTGTGAAGTGGGGGAGATGAAAACTAGAGGCAAATGGAAAGTAATGTAAATTGCAAGGAGATGAGATTTATGATTAGGAACCTGGTAGATGTTGATGATGTCTCCCCGGCAACGGCGCCATAAATTCCTTTCGATGCGGCTTGAACTACATCGGTATTTCCCCAAAGAGGAAGGGATGATGCAGCACAACTATGGTAGGTATTTCCCTCAGTGATGAGACCAAGGTTATCGAACCAGTAGGAGAACCACGCAACACTACGTGAACGGCACCTGAACACAAAGAACAAATACTTGCAACCTGACGTAAAAGAGGGGTTGTCAATTGCTACTTCTTGAGCTTGCGTTGGTTTTTCCCTTGAAGAGGAAACGGTGATGCGGCAAAGTTGAGTAAGTATTTCCCTCAGTTTTGAGAACCAAGGTATCAATCCAGTAGGAGATAATGCACAAGTCACTGAATACCTGCACAAACAAACACCAACTTGCACCCAATGCGATAAAGGGGTTATCAATCCCTTCATGGTTATTTGCAAAGTGAGATCTGATAGAGATGGATAAACGGTAAAGTAAATATTTTTGGTATTTTTGGTTTATAGAACGGAAAGTAAAAGATTGCAAAGGAAGTAAATAGGAAACTAAAATTGTAGATCAGAACCTTATATGATGGAAAGTAGACCTGGGGGGCATAGGTTTCACTAGAGGCTTCTCTCAAGATAGAAAATATTACAGTGGGTGAACAAATTACTGTCGAGCAATTGATAGAAAAGTGCAAAGTTATGACGATATCTAAGGCAATTATCATGAATATAGGCATCACATCTGTATCAAGTAGACTGACTCCTGCCTGCATTTACTACTATTACTCCACACATCGACCGACTCCTGCCTGCATTTACTACTATTACTCCACACATCGACCGACTCCTGCCTACATCTAGTGTATTAAGTTCATAGAATAGAGTAATGCATTAAGTAAGATGACATGATGTAGCGGGATAAACTCAAGCAATATGATCAAAACCCCATCTTGTTATCCTCGATGGCAATAATACAATACGTGTCAGTTCCCCTTCTGTCACTGGGATCAACCATCGCAAGATTGAACCCAAAGCTAAGCACTTCTCCCATTGCAAGAAAAACCAATCTAGTTGGCCAAACCAAATCGATAGTTCGAAGAGACTTGCAAAGATATCAAATCACGCATATAAAAATTCAGAGAAGATTCAAATAATATTCACAGATAAGCTGATCATAAATCCACAATTCATCAGATCTCGGCAAACACACCGCAAAAAGTATTACATCGAATAGATCTCCAAGAAAATCGAGTAGAACATGGTATTGAGAATCAAAGAGAGAGTAGAAGTCATCTAGCTACTAGCTATTGACCCATAGGTCTGAGGTAAACTATTCATGCTTCATCGGAAGGGCAATGGTGTTGATGTAGAAGCCCTCCGTGATCGAATCCCCTCCGGTAGGACACCGGAAAAGGCCCCTAGATGGGATCTCATGGGTACAGAAGGTTGTGGTGGTGGAAAAGTGTTTTCGTGGCTCTCTTGATTGGTTTTGGAATATTTGAGAATATATAGGCAGAAGAAATAGGTCGGTGTAGTCACGAGGGACCCACAAGGGTGGGGGTGCGCCCTACCCCCTAGGCGCACCCTACGTCCTTGTGGCTGCCTCGTGGCTTCCCTGACGTGTACTCCAAGTCATATGGATGTCTTTTGATCCAAGAAACTCAACGCAAAAGTTTTATTCTGTTTGGACTCCGTTTGATATTCCTTCTCTGTGAAATACTAAAATAAGGAAGAAAACAGGAACTGGCTCTAGGTTAATAGGTTAGTCCCAAAAATCATATAAAATATCATATTAATGCATATAAAACATCCAAAATAGATAATATAATAGCATGGAACAATCAAAAATTATAGATATGTTGGAGACGTATCATCAATCCCTCCCGGGTAAAAGGTAGGTAAAATTTATAGTAGATTGGATAAATAGATCTCGCGGGAACCTGAGATAAAATAAATAACAATAAAATTCAGCAAGGTATTTTTGGGGTTTTGGATTAATAGATCTTAAAATAAAAGCAAATAAAAATAGATCTCGAAGGCAAATATGATAAAGAAGAGACCCGGGGGCCGTAGATTTCACTAGTGGCTTATCTCGAGAAAAATAGCATACAGTGTATAAACAAATTACAGTTGGGCAATTAATAGAAATTTAAATAATCATGACGATATCTAGGCAATGATCATTATATAGGCATCACGTCCAAGGTTAGTAGACCGACTCCTGCCAGCATCTACTACTATTACTCCACACATCGACCGCTATGCAGCATGCATCTAGTGTATTAAGTTCATGGAGAAACGGAGTAATGCAATAAGAACGATGACATGATGTAGGCAAGATCTACTCATATAGGAATGGATGCCATCTTGTTATCCTTAATAGCAACGATACATACGTGACGTATCCCCTTCTGTCACTGGGATCGAGCACCGAAAGATCGAACCCATCACAAAGCACCTCTTCCCATGGAAAGAAAAATCGATCTAGTCGGCCTAATTAAACCAAAGATTCGAAGAATAAATACGAGGCTATAAGTAATCATGCATATAAGAGATCAAAAGACTCAAATAACTTTTATGGATAAAGACATAAATCTGATCATAAACTCAAAGTTCATTGGATCGCAACAAACACACCGCAAAAAGAGTTACATCAAATAGATCTTCAAGAGACCATTGTATTGAGAATGAAAAGATACAGAGGAAGCCATCTAGCTACTAACTACGGACCCGTAGGTCTACAATGAACTACTCATGCATCATCGGAGAGGCACCAATGAGGATGATGACCCCCCCTCCCCGTGATGGTGTCTAGATTGTATCTGTGGTTTCTGGAACTTGTGGCGGCTGGAATTGTTTTTCGTCAACTCTCCTAGGGTTTCTGGAATATTGGGGTATTTATAGAGCAAAGAGGCGGTGCGGGAGGCCACTGAGGTGGGCATAACCCACCAGGGCGCACCCAGGTGGGTTGTGCCCTCATCGGGGCACCCCTCTGGTACTTCTTTGACCCATCCTATGTCTTCTGGCCCAGAAAAATTCCCCAAAAAGTTTGCTACGTTTGGACTCCGTTTGGTATTGATTTTCCGTGAAGTAAAAAATAAGCATTAAACATCAACTGGCACTGGGCACTATGTCAATAGGTTAGTCCCAAAAATGATATAAAGCTGTTATAAAATGATTGTAACACATCCAGGAATGATAATATAATAGCATGGAACAATAAAAGTTATAGATACGTTGGAGATGTATCAGCTCCCCTCCTTGAGAGGCTAGATTGTTGTTTTTTCATTTGAAAGATGTACTATCAGCAACCCAAACATTGTTGCACTCCCGTTACACAAGCCTATTTGAGACCATCCTCCTTGTGTAATTCAAATTGAAACTAGCATCCCAAAGTCAAAACTATTTAGATTTGAGAATTTTTTTCTAGACCATCATGGTTTTAAGGAAGCGATTAAAAACATCTGAGATCCAAAAAATCAACAACATGATAGTGCAAAAAATCACCACCACTAAGTTCAAAATACTCAAGAAAAAGGTTCAAAACTCTGGGCTAAAAATTTTCCTATCTGAAAGGGGACATCAATGTAACAAATGAGATCATTAAGTTTGCGATACAGTTGAAGAATACTTAACATTGTTGAATGGAATTGTAGATTAATTGCAAAAGACCACCCTTCTTAAAGGACTTAATGGAAACAAAGACACTATTAAATAGAGAAATAATCACTTTATCGTGATGCAAGTGAGGGTAGAGTATCATGAGAACCTCCCAAAAGTTGCTTTACTATGGATATCATTCATAGATAGGCTTAGTAAGACCAGTACCACCAGTAGTCTGCTTTACATAAATTGTCTCATTAATAGAAATGACAACCTGCAATTCTTGGAAGAACCTTTCTCAAAAAAGGATATCGGTCATGTAAAGGCCAAGTGGCAATGCTCCTGGACCTAGTGGCTTCAATGGTGCTTTCACTAAAGCTTGTTGGAGTATAATTTGTAGGGACTTCTATAGGTCGATTGAGGATTTCTTTCATGGAAGAGTCAATATATATAAGATCAATTCTCTTCATGCCTTTGATTTTCGAGAAAGACACCCCTCTCACTTCAAGTGATTTTATGTCCATCTCTGAGCTTAACTACACCATCAAGATAATTAATAAACTTCCAGCCAACAAACTACAAAATGCCATTCTCAGTTGTCAAATTGAATCAATATGTATTTTGTACTCCCTCCATTCCAATGAAAGGCATGCACGCACCCCAAAATTCAACTTTGACGATAAATTAGACCATCCAAATGTGGATTGTGCGTGTTAAAAATTGTACCGTTGATTTTGTACTAAAAAGGAGTTTACTGAAAAGAAATTTTAGTGGTTTAATTTTTAAGTCACAAAATGTATATTCAAGGTTTGAAAAAGTGTTAGCATAAGCGAGGCGGTTCACCTTCGCCTAGCCCCTAGGCACAACTTAGAAGGGCGTGCATTTTTTACGGTTAGATTGTATTGGGGATATTATATGTGTATGAATAATGATTTAGAGTATATGAGTAAAATATCAGCTATTGCAATTGGAAGATGGGCAATTCGGCCTATCGGTACAATATGGCATGATTTCTCACTTGCGTTGGCAATTTCTTGCTTACCATGCCCAAAGTTCCGCTTATGCCCTAGTCAAGGCATTTGGTCATTGCCTAGCACCTAAGCACCTCCTAACCACTGCCTTGAGGGTATATTCTTTGTTTAATTTATGGACAAAGTTAGATTTTGCGAAGCATGCATGCTTTATTCATTGGAATGGAGGGAGTAAGAGCATAACTATTCAAGACTGTCTTGCTTGGTCCTTTGAATATCTGCACTAGTGCCACCATTCCAAGAAAGAAATTATTTTGAAAATCTTTTGACCTCACTGAACATCAAAAATATATTGCATGCATAAGGCTTTGGTACCGTATGGATACTGCATGCATAGGCTTTGGTACTAGATGGATACTTTGGATGAAAATGATCTTCTCTAAAACTTGCTATGTGCTTTTAAATGGTGTCCCTGGAAACCAATTCCAGTGTAAGAGAGGAGTTAGGCAATATGATCCTCCTTCACCACTGCTTTTTGTGCTAGTTGTTGATATTCTCCAATCTGTGGTCAATGAAGCCATGCAACACGAGCTAAGCTCCTATGCTAGCAAAATCTTGCCAATGCTTCCCCATCATCCAATATGCTGATGACACCATTTTTAATTTTGCCTGCCGGGGAAGCACAACTTTCACAAAACAGAAATCTTGTCTTACATTGTTCACACTGGACCTAAGTTGAACTAAAGTAAAGATGTGATGATCCATGTAAATGTTCCTGCAGGAAAAGTTATCACAATGGTCTCAATTATAGGATGTCAACATTGTTATTTCCCTTTACCTATCCGAGGTTGGAAACATGTCTCAACAAACTAAGAATTGAAGACTCCACCCTTGATATGCAAAGGATTTAAAGAAGACTTATTGGTTGCTTAACTTTCCTCTCATGTGATGGAAGAATTATTCTCATCAAGTGTGCTTTATCTTCAAACCCTACCTTCTTCATGTGCTCCCTTGTCTTGCCAGTTATTGTTATCAATCATATCAATACATATTTAAGACACAACCTATGGAGAAAATTTGGTATGGAAGACAGAGGGACTACTTTGATTGCATGAAAGAAAGTTTCCAGGCCCAAGCATCAAGGAGGATTAGGCATCTTGGATATTGATACTCATAACAAAGCTTTGCTTATGAAGATTTGCACAGTTTCTTCAACAAGAAAAAACTTCCATGGGTCAAGCTAATTTGGGAAGAATACTATAGCTATTCTCCCCTAATGGATAAACTTGAAGGTAGTTTCTACTGGAATATTCAGCTGATGCACACTTACAAAAAATATGCATCATGTACCTTTGTGTACGAGAAATACAATCCTGTCCTGGTATTATCAATGGAAAGAGGACCCTCTAACTTAGAAATTTCATAAGATAAACCCTAATGCAATCAATGACAAGAATAAGTGGCCAATATTATGCTCAGGAGGATTTGAACCCACACTTTCAGATACCCCTCTCATAGAAGCCTATGATCAATTCCTTCTAGTCCAGAACCTAATTCCAAATGCATGTCAAGCACACAAAGACAACTGGCACATTCAAGGCAATTCGCGTAAATATTATTCCATGAAAATGTATAGAGTCCTCGTGCTCAATGAACATGCCCCAAGCTCTTAAATCTCATTTGACAAGGTGTTAGCAGACTCAAGAACAAAATACTTTTTTGGCTTGCTCTGCATGACATAACTTTTTGAGCAATCTGCATGAAAGAATTAATACTAGGGCATTGCTAAAAGGAAAAAAAGATTTGAATAATTACTCCTCTCTTTGCAACTTAGCCATTGAAAACATTCTGATGCACCTTCTCTGGGATTGCAACTTTACCCATGGCTATAGTGAGACCCTCATTCAAAATAGAAAGAAAGGAACTTATGTAAGATAGTATGTTGGCAATGAAAATGTTGCCTAATTCTATAAGCATGTAAATCATTATTCTTGGTTGCTCGAATATCTAGCTCCAAAGAAATGGGCAAATTTCCAGAAATGGTAATCCTTCCACTCAGTCTTGGAGACACTCCTTCAAAGAAGATCTACAATTGCTTTCTCACAGGATTAGGGACAAGCATGTTGCTTGCTTCCAAGTTTGCTTTGACATGAATTTTGTTAATTTTATTCTCTATGTCGCCAAGAGCTGCTGGCATTGGATAGGTGACCTTATGAGGTCTCTCTGTATATATGTTTTATTTGTTTCCTCTCTTTTTCTTTACCATTATATCGTACTTTATTCTACGGATGAAATTTATTATAGGCCATTTTTTCTATGGTTTTGGGCCTAAAAAACATGGACACTAGTAAAATGAGTCTTGGCACAATGGGGGTTGGAGTAGTTCCTCATGCCCTTGTTTGGACGACAAGTGGTACGAGTTGTCTAGGTATAAATTTTGCTAGATTCACATCGTCGATCGTGGATGTGGGTGGATAACCAATGTATGACTGAGGGAGAATTTTGTTTAGTCTCACATCGGTTATGCAAGGTATAGAGCAAAAAAAGCTTTGGTCAGTCTTTTAGGTCGAGAGGGCCTAGGCCTCACTTAAGACTTTGTTGATATGTCGTTGGGCCTAAAAGAGTGAATTTGGACCTATAATGGGCCCCTGGTGTAATGAGGGCTGGTGCGCTGGTTTAGTAGGTCTTAGATTGCATAACAGGCATGCACATACATTCCATGCATAGGATATCAGTATATTACTCGTGGATTAATATGTTATATACATAGTATCTGAATAGATTGCAAGTCTATGTGTAGGGAAGGCACGAAGAAGAGAGAGAACATGCCAAGAAAAAAAGAGTTTGGGTTAGTGGCGACTTATATGCGGAAGGTAAGAGTGCCCTTACTTATCAAGTTAGTAGTGTAAAATAGTTAGGAAGTTCAATACCGACCAGACAAAGCATGCCAAGAGGGCATAAAGGGAAAAGAGGGGGTAAAGTTTGAGTATCGCGACGGTTCGATTAATGTACACAACAAGGAAAGACTTTTTTGCCTCCATTCAAGAAAAATGATGTACACGACAAAGAAATAATGTGTGTAGTGTTGTCATGCCTGACGTAGTATATGAAGCACTCATGTCATAAACTAGTCTTATCTCAACGAATTACGTGCAATTTTTTAGATTTTTCTGTAAGAAGGTGCTAGAAAAACAAAAACTTTAGAATAAACCATGTAAAACTAGAAATATAGGAGAAAATAGGAAACATTAAGAAAATATTGGGAGGAGGGGGAGGGGTGGAAAATGGAAATTAAATCCAATAATATTACTGAATATAATTACAAAGTTTTAAATAAAATAATATCTTAGACAAGACAGGTAAATTACTATGGAAATCCCAAGAAATGATTCATAAAAGTGAATATATTCTAGAATGATAGGGAACTAAAATAATTAGAATTTCCCCCAAAAATATATGTTTTCTTATTTTTCTTCTAATTTGGATGTATTGATTTTTCCACTAAAATTTAATAATCCATAAAAACTTCTGAATTTATTTTCTATCTTTTCTAAAAAAAATTAGAACAAGCAACACTAGTTGCCTATGCAGGTTGGGCTCATGGGCTGCCCCACCTTCATGCTGCCCATGACTGTTATTTTTTTTTCTCTCAAAAATGAAGAACGGAAGTTAACTTCTATTGGTTTCAAGAAAGAGCTCCCTCAAAAAAAAAGAGCTGACACGTCAACTTTTATTTGTTTTAGAGTTTAGAGACAAAACCTAGATAGATTTGGATAATAGCTGAGCAACGGAATGGATGGCGTTTTGCTTAACTTACTTATTTGTCGAGTCAATTACACCACCGGTGCCACAACTTGGCATGAAAAATCAGTTTAGTGCTAAAACTTGCGGCATACATTAAACTGGTGCCATAACTTGGCTTTGACGTACATATACGGTGCAAATCACATTTCTATACAAACAGGATATTGATTAGGCACGCCAACATGGCACGGGGCCTGCTGTCAACGACTAGCGGCAAAGTGGACGTGTGGCCTGCTTTTTTGCAAAAAATAAACCTCGAAATATTGTTCTCACGAAAAATACTATGCCATGGCTGCAAGGGTCCACTTGTCAGCCTCCCACAAATAAATGAAAAATTGGTACGTGAGGGACTCAAACAACTGCCCTGTAGCTAGCAGCAGCGCAAGTATAACCACCTGACAATCAGCCACATTTATTAATAACTGGATGCTGCTGCTGTATATTTTTTGACTGCTAACTAGGTTGCAGTCCCTACATCTCATTTTGCACTTCTCTTTTCAAAAATCTATAGAATATATGCAAAATATAATAGTGTGTTATAAATGATATATATGTATAAAACAATCGTGTATGGATTTAGTATTCATCCATATATCAAATTATGAAGTACAAAATTGTTCATGTAATAATTTGCATATTGAATAAGAACATATGTTCGGTAAATTCTTATATAAGTTTAAAATTGATCACAGTTTCATCCAAATATTTATGTAATATACTACAAAAGTTTCATTCTTAAAGTAAGTATTTATAAGAGTTTAAAAATGTTCACTATTAAAAAGAATCATGTTGTGTATAAAAATGTTCATGCTTTAAGAATGTTTTTTATTTTACTATATATTTTCATAAATTCTTAAATAAGTTTTAAAATATTCACGTAGTATATAAAAGTGTTCATGCTTTAAAAACATATATTCATATAATGTAAAAATAGTTGGCTGGGATTACAAGCAGCGATATGTAGCACATGCCACCATGTGTGAGTGGCCACCACACCACCCAACAACGTTACTTTTTTTTAGGAATTTATAAAATATATATTCTATTTCAATAAATGCTAATAAAAGTTTAGAATGTTCATGAGTTAAAAAATATTAGTATATGAAAGTTTTCACTGTTATTTTTAAATTTATTTTACTTTAACGCGCGGTTACAATTTACATGTATTTTTTAACAAAAATAACGGTGTAAAATGGATCGCTGGGACCCCAGCCCACTGAAGTCAGAACGGTTGTATGCTTTTTGTATCAGTTAATCACAAGTAATGATGTTGGGTGTATTTGTTTGGCCGGCGGTAAATGGGTCACTGGGACTCCAGCCCACTTACAAGTAATGATGTTGGGTGTATTTGTTTGGCCTCAGGTCACGTGATCGAAAATAGGCCCCATCTGCGAGAAAAAAGGGTCGCTACCAGGTGCTTTTTCATGAGAAAAAGAATATACCGATGGTTTTTCTTGCTCAAATAGCAGACACACGTCGTCCAGTCGCACACATCGGCGTGCCTAATCAGCACCATGTTTGTATAGAAACGTGATTTGCACCGTATATGCACATCAAAGCCAAGTTATGACACCAATTCAATGTATGCCGCAAGTTGTAGCACTAAACTGACTTTTCGCGTTAAGTTGTGGCACCGGTGGTGTAATTGACTCTTATTTGTCCCTTGGCGACGTACGTACAACGGTTCGCTTTCCCCACGGCCTTATCCCTCGCCGACGGATGAACTGACCCGTGAGGCGTGACAGGGCCATGGCTACGGGACTTTCCCCAATCAATGAAGCACCCGCAGCAGGCAGTGCAAATACGTGCCAGTACATACCCATCTTTCGACAGGCAAGAACACGGAGGCGACCGAAAAAGACCGCGGCGTACGCGCCGGCCGATCCCCGTCAGGACAGGGACGTGTGCTGAGCGGCCGGGACCGATACGGCTCTACCTCCACGCGCGGGCGCGTCGGGTAGACAAAACGGCGGGCGCGCGCGCCACCGGAAATTATCGTGCGACCGACAGGTTTGGGCCGGCGCGTCTCCGGTTTTATGTGCGCACACAGACAGCGCGGCGTCATTTTCCTCTTGTAACGTTTTTGGCTTTTTTTTTTTGAAGAAACGTTTTTGGCTCTTGGGGGCTGGGGAATCTTTCGTTTTCGTGCCCGGCCAGGCCCCGTTTTATGGTGCTCCGGCTAAGGCCATGTGTAATTTTTATGTAAACTGGGATGTCTGATTATGGGAACCTGGAAAAGGACGTAGACAGGTTTTGGTACGAACAAAGAAAATGTGTGCTGCTGGCCTCCACCTCCGTTAGCGGTTGACCACACATGAATTCGTGTTCTACAGGTTGCAAACTACGATCAATCAATGTCCTGGTGCATGGAATGGTTAGGTTAGCTGATAACATCGAGAGATCCTTAGGATCGTCTAACCAAGGACTAGAAGAACTCGGGACTAGGACTATACGGGAAAAGATGATTTTTCTTTTCTTTAAGGAGTGACCGTAGAGCAATTGTTCTACAGTATATTTTCAACAAAATTAGCAAGAAAACTTTCAATCTATTCATTTTCGATCATGATGGTACAACGAACACTGTAAATAATAAAATTACATTCTGATCCGTAGACTGCCTAGCGGCGATTACAAACACTGAAATGAGCCGAAGGTGCGCCACCGTCATCACCCCTCCCTCGCTGGAGCCGGACAAAACTTGTTGTAGTAGACAGTTGGGAAGTCGTCGTGCTAAGCCCCCATAGGACCAGCGCAGCAAAACAACAACCGCCATCGATAAAGAGTAGCGTAGATCAGAAGGATCCAACCTGGAGACACAGGAACGTAGATGACCAGATCCGAGAAAATCCACCAAGGAGAGATCCGTCGGAGACACATCTCCACACGCCCACCAACGATACTAGACACACCACCGGGACGGGGGCGAGGCGGGGAGAACCTTATTCCATCTTTTATGAAGCCGTTGCCGTCTCGTCTTCCTGAGCAGGACACAAACCCTAACAAAACTCGAAGAAACATCTGAAAACAAAGCCCACCTGCCGACAAGGGTTGGGATCCATCGTGTCGCCATGGCCCTAATGCCACCGGAGATGAGGCGGATCAGCGCTGACACCGGCGGGAGGCATAGGAACCCTAGTCTTTTCTTAGATAAGAGGCGGGGAAAAAACCTCCAGCCTAAACTTTTTTCATGATTAAACAAAAAGGACAAAAAATATACGTACAAGTAATGGTAATTCTGCGGTATATTTTCATTATTAAACAAAAAGGACAAATGTATATGTACAAGCAATGGTACCTAGTACTGGTTAACCAATTCTTGCTCTAGAGAACATGAGTGGTAAAAAGGAGAAGGTAAAAACTTTGAACGGTAACTATAAATGTGATGTAATCCAGTGCTTATGAGCTTGAACTAATTTGCTTTTAATCATGTGATCCAAAATGGATAAGTCTTTGTTGAGCAAAATCTTCTAAGCCAAAGTGCTTGGGGTGATATATTTGAAATTTTTGTTATTCCTTTGTATCCCAATATTCCAACAACCCATGATGATAATGTTCATAGCAATACACTTAGGAAGAACACTGAGAGCCAGGGTGATCTCATGATCACAACAGTGTCCCTTTTTTATTAGGAATGATCATATCCCAGCATTGTAATGCAAAGGGACAGTCTCATAAAAGATGCATGGTAATCTCCAGTTTTCGTTGATTGCACAATTGGCAGATATAGGATGGAAGATGGAATGATTTTCTTTGCAAAAGATCTGTAGTGTTGAGTTTGTCATGTAAAAGTAGCTAACCAAAAATGTTATATCTGAGTATTACAGTAGAATTTCATATCTTCCAGGAGATGGGTTGTGCTGGATGACCTCGCACCAGAACCTTGTATAATTTTGCAGTAAAGAAAGAGGTGGAGTTCCAACATAACTCCATTTATCATTGTTTGTTGAGACTTGAGTTGGAGCTAAGATCATTTGGGTTTGCTGAAACTGCCCAAAGGCTTGAACAGTGAGGGGGCTATGGAAAAGATTGTGAAGAGATGTTGAGTTTACAAACTGATTCACCGAAGTTAAATCATTGGCTGCAAAGTATAGCTCTGGAAATTGCTCTTTGAGAGTAGTATTATTCCATTTTTCATGCCAGAACATAGTGGATGTGCCTTGGCCAAGAGAGCAAGAGGCAAAGGACTTAAACTCATGGTGGAGTTTAAGAATACTTTTCCACCAGAAAGATCCCACTGGTCTAGTAGTGGGAGGGTGATGCAGTCGTGGGGGAACATAAACACCAATATGATCCCTAGCCTTACCTCTAAGAATAACTCATGTAATGATGATGATCTTGTTTCCATGATCTTGAGCATTGTTAAAGTAATAAGGATACTACCAATAACGAGAACGCATTGCTATTGTAACAATGGTGTTGAACAGACCCAACTTATGAATTAATCAGAGATCACATTGTTATTATGTTATCAGTATTTTCATATAAACTATTAATGATTACTTAGTTCCTTGGACCACGAGAATATTGTATGCCAAAGTACCGAATGGTTACTCTGGGTTTACCGAACGTCACACCGCAACTGCTAATAATAAAAGTAACTTACGGGTATACCAAAAATGTATTCTCAGTATAGATAGTTCAGAATTGGGATTTCCTCCTCAGACAATAGAGAGATACTCTCTGGGGCCATTCGTTATTATGGTATCATCATCGCCTGGCCAGACACATGCGATTGAGATCACGAGTAAAGAGAACAAAACTGACCACGAGGATAACCAGTATATTGATCAAAGAGTTGCTCACAGGGATACTGGTAATTAATATCCCACCTTTGGTTTAATGCTGAACTGAAGGAAATATGCCCTAGAGGCAATAATAAAGTTTTTATTTCATATTTACTTATTCATGATAAAGGTTTATTATTCATGCTAGAATTGTATTGATCGAAAACTTAAATACATGTGTGAATACATAACCAAATACCGTGTCCCTAGTAAGCCTCTACTAGACTAGCTCGTTGATCAAAGATGGTTAGGGTTTCCTAACCATAGACATGTTTTCTCATTTGATAATGGGTTCACATCATTAGGAGAATCATGTGATGGACAAGACCCATCCGTTAGCTTAGCATATTGATCGTTCAGTTTATTGCTATTACTTTCTTCATGTCAAATAAATATTCCTTCGACTATGAGATTATGCAACTCCCGGATACCAGAGGAATACCTTGTGTGCTATCAAACGTCACAATGTAACTGGGTGGTCATAAAGATGCTCTACAGGTATCTCCGAAGGTGTTTGTTGAGTTGGCATAGATCGAGATTAGGATTTTTCACTCCGAGTATCGGAGAGGTATCTCTGGGCCCTCTCGGTAATACACATCATAAGTTTGCAAGCAAATGACTAAGGAGTTAGTTACGAGGTGATTTATTACGGAACAAGTAAAGAGACTTGCCAGTAATGAGATTGAACTAGGTATGAAGATACCGACGATCGAACCTCAGGAAAGTAACATACCGATAGACAAAGGGAACTGCATACCGGATTAGCTGAATCCTTGACATCGAGGTTCGACCGATAAAGATCTTCGTAGAATATGTAGGAACCAATATGGGCATCCAGGTTCCACTATTGGTTATTGACCGGAGAGGTGTCTCAGTCATGTCTACATAGTTCTCGAACCCGTAGGGTCCACACGCTTAACGTTCCTTGACGATATAGTGTTATATGAGTTATATGATTTGGTGACCGAATATTGTTTGGAGTCCCGGATGAGATCACGAACATGACGAGGAGTCTCTAAATGGTCGAGAGGTAAATATTGATATATAGGATGATAGTATTCGAACACCGAAAGTGTTTCAGAGTGTACCGGGTAGTCATCGGAATACAGGAGGTGGTACCGGACACCCCGGCAGGGCAATGGGCATATTGGGCTATTAGAGGGGAGCACACCAACCCACAAGGGGCTAGCGCACCCCCAATGGTAGCGTCCCAAGTGGGGGAAAGGAAAGGGGGGGGGGATTCGGCCTCCCCCTTCCTTCCCACTTCCCACATTCCTCTCCCCCCCCCCGACAAATATGGTAAGGGGAGGCACCACTTGGGAAGGACCCCAAGTAGGATTCAGCCTACTTGGGGGTGCCTCCTGGATGCTCCCTCCTCCCACCCCACCTATATATATGTGGGAGGGGGCGCCTAGCACAACCACGACAATTGCTTAGCCGTGTGCGGCACCCCCTCTACCGTTTGCACCCGCGGCCATATTTTCGCGGTGCTTAGGCGAAGCCCTGCGGAGACAACATCACCATCACCGTCACCACACCATCGTGATGCCGGAACTCATCCACTACCTCGCCGTCTTGCTGGATCGAGAAGGTGTGGACGTCACCAAGCTGAACGTGTGCTGAACGCGAAGGTGACGTACGTTTGGTACTCGATCGGTTCGATCGCGAAGAAGTTCGACTACATCAACCGCGTTACTAAAACGCTTCCGCTTACGGTCTACGAGGGTATGTAGACATACTCTCACGCCTATCGTTGCTATGAATCTCCATGGATAGATCTTACGTGTGCGTAGAAATATTTTTGTTTTCCATGCAACATTTCCCAACAGTGGCATCCGAGCCAGGTCTATGCCTAGATGGTATGCACGAGTAGAACACAAAGAGTTGTGGGTAGTGATAGTCATACTTCTTACCACCAACATATTATTTTGATTCGGCGGTATTGTAAGATGAAGCGGCCCGAGCCAACCTTACATGTCCACGTACATGAGACTGGTTTCACTGACTGACATGCAACTAGTTTTTGCATAAAGGTGGCTCGCGGGTGTCTGTTTCTCCTACTTTAGTTGAATCGAATTTCATAATGGAGATGCATACTAAAGTAGGAGAAACCCCGCCAGCAACCTTTATGCAAAACTAGTTGCATGTCAGTCGGTGGAACCGGTCTCATGTGCGTGGACATGTAAGGTTGGTCCGGGCTGCTTGATCCCACAATACCGCCGAATCAAAATAAGACGTTGGTGACTATCACCGCCCACAACTCTTTGTGTTCTACTCGTGCATATCATCTACGCATAGACCTGGCTCGGATTCCACTGTTGGGAAATGTTGCATGAAAAACAAATTTTTTCTACGCACACGCAAGATCTATCCATGGAGATGCATAGCAATGAGGGGAGAGTGTGTCTATTGATACCATCACTGTAGGGGAAACGAGGAAGGTTTCCGATGCACGAATCACTAGCATACATTTTCTTGTTTTACGCTACTTTGCGATATTTGCTAGTCGTTGCTTAATTGGTCGCGGAAACTATGGAAACCTTGGTATTTCTGATATTATTATTCTGTTCCATGGTTTGTTCGGTGATAACTCTATTAGTATGAGCGGTATTATTGCTAAACGGTTAAGTCTGAACCGTACCAAAGGGCCCATCTTTGGAGGCATTTATGCTTCACGCCTAGCTGCACATTTCAACATACCTATTAGGCATTATGAGAAGGAATTAAAATTGTTGCCCACTGTTTATTTAGATTATAAGAGTATGGTGGCACATGATTTTATTGTTAAGAATAGGGAAGGAGAGCTTAAATACAAATTGTTCTTTGATAAACATCATCCTGAGACTATTACCCTGCCTGCTCCTTCCTTGTTTGATTTATCTGCAGGTAAGTACCTTCTTCCGTTAGAGGCTATTCACGCCTACCGGAACCCTACATCAGCCCCAGAGCCAGAGTCGGAACCACAAGTTGATCCCCACGACAGTCTAATTATCTGTGGGATCCGGAGATGATTGCCAACCAGTGGCAATCAGAGTCTTCTTCTTCGCAGTACGACCCCAACTATTATTATGGATATCTGCCAGGCAAACCGTGGCCATAGACCAACTTAGGCCAAAAGCCTAAGCTTGGGGGAGTACCTATTTCTCACCGACATTACATTTATGTTCACACACTCATTGCTAGATGTCGGTGCTCATACTTTTTCATTGTATCATCCATGCTAGTTTATTTTCCTTTTTATGCTCTCTTCTTGTGTGTTTGATAAACCTTAAGAAAAACAAAAAAAATTAGTTGTAGCTTTTAATTAGTTTACTTTCCATGCTTGTAGTAGTAATTAAAAAAAATGAAAACCCAAAAAGATTTCATGTTCTTCTTTTACTTGTTGGGAGCTTTCCCGTGTAAATAGTTTTATTTCTTTTATTTTCTTTGGGGGTCGATAGGAGAAGACCATAATTAAATTATCGAAGTAGCTCTTATATGCATTATTGTTGATCTGACAAAAGAGCCCATATTGCCTTGTCTTCTCCTGTTTATTGAATGCTTGCAGATTCCAGCTTAGTCCAATGCATGTGCACTAGTATTATTATCCACATCGTTCGGTCGTGCAAGTGAAAGGCAATAATGATGATTATATGATGAAGTTATTGAGATGAGAAAAGCTGGTATGAACTCAACCTCTCTTGTTTTTGTAAATATGATTAGTTCATCGTTCCTGATTCAGCCTATTATGAATAAACATGTTTGCAATGACAACTAGAGATCATAGTTTCTTGTGCCATGCTTGATTAGCTAGGAGCTTATAATGGTTTACCTTGCGTGCCAACATGCTATTAAAATGGTTGTGATGTGGTATGATTGGGTGGTATCCTCCTCTTAATGATTTAAGTGACTTGACTTGGCGCATGTTCACGCATGTACTTGAAACAAAATCAACATAGCCTTCACGATATTTATGTTCATGGTGGATTATATCCTACTCATGCTTTCATTCGGTGTTCATTAATTCTAATGCATGTTCATGACTGTTGTCGCTCTCTAGCTGGTCGCTTCCCATTTTTTTGCTAGCCTTCACCTATACTAAGCGGTAATACTACTTGTGCATCCAACTCCATAAACCCCAAAGTTATTCCATATGAGTCCGCCATACCTACCTATATACGGTATCTACCTGCCGTTCCAAGTAAATTTGTATGTGCAAACTCTAAACCTTCAAATAAATATCCTATTTTGTATGCTCGAATAGCTCATGTATAAACTAGGGTTGTCCGTATCTTCCATGTTAGGCGGGTTATTCTCAAGAGAAGTGGACTCCGCTCCTCACTCACGAGAAAGTGGCTGGTCACCGGGATGCCCAGTCCCATGCTTTATGCAAATTAAATCAAAATAATTGCAAACAAAACTCCGCCTGGGACTCTTGTAAGTTGGAGGCACTCGTTGTTTCGAGCAAGCCATGGATTGATGCTTGTTGGTGGAGGAGGAGTATAAACTTTACCATTCTGTTTGGGAACCGCCTATAATGTGTGTAGCATGGAAGATATTGCCATCTCTTGGTTGTTATGTTGACAATGAAAGTATACCACTCAAAATATTATTCATCTCTATTTCAAAACCAAGCTCTGGCACCTCTACAAATCCCTGCTTCCCTCTGCTAAGGGCCTATCTATTTACTTTCATGTTGAGTCATCATCTTCTTATTAAAAAGCACCAGTTGGAGAGCACCGCTGTCATTTGCATTCATTACTGTTAGTTTACATTGAGTATGACTTGACTGGATCTCTTTTACCATGAATTACAATGTTTAGTCAGTCCTTGATCTTTAAAGGTGCTCTGCATTTATGTTTTGCGGTCTCAGAAAGGGCTAGCGAGATACCATCTTGTTATATCATATTATGATTGTTTTGAGAAAGTGGTGTCATCCGAGATTTATCATTATTGCTCGCTAGTTGATTATGCCATCGATATGAGTAAACTTGAGACCTAAGCGTTATTGTGAATGTGGTTAGTCATAATCTTTGTTGAAAACTTGAATGCTGGCTTTACATATTTACAACAACAAAAGAAAACAGAGTTTGTAAAAAAATTTATTTATCACTTTCAGTTTATCAAGAGGTAGTTGCTGGGGCACTTCATCTTGGGCAGAGCCCGCCCAAAGTCAGCGGCGGCGGAGGCGAGCTGTTCCTCTGGGTCGAAGCGTGGATCAGTGCCACTGACATGTGTACCTACAGGCAACCAGTAAATGGTAGAAGTTAAACTGCAATTGCACAAATGATGTGAAATACTGTAAGACATGGGATGCAGCTAACCTCGATGGCAAACAACAACATCGGCTATTATGGCCCTGCGTAAGTACATGGACAAGCATGTTAAGTACAATAATGTTAGCATCCACCAAAAATAGCAAATGGGCAGCATCTCTAGTATATCTTCATTGCAGAGAGTAGCATGGTAGCAAATGGACAAATTAAAAAATGGATACAATTGTTAATTGCAATAGGCTTAACAACATCCTAAGTCGTGTTTTGTAAGTTTGTAGCCATTGAAATACAATTGTTTAAAAATGGATTCACCTGTTAATTGCAATAGGCTTAATAGACACTTAAACTGATACTAATAAAAATGCAATTGTCATAGTTAAACATCACAAGGCAGGTGCTGCCAGAGTAGAGAATGGCCCAGATGTCTATAAAAAGGTAGGGAAAGTAGCTAAAACATGTTAGGCATGTTTACTAGAACATGCTTAATACATCGACCGTATAGAACATAGCCATTAATTGCAACAGGTATTCGTAAGAATGAACTGGTGAGTACATACTTGGTAAGCCCTAAGAGGTAGTTGCCGCGGCACTTCATCTTGGCCAGAGCTCGCCCAAAGTCAGCGACGTCGGAGGCGAGCTGTTCCTCCGGGTCGAAGCGTGGATCAGTGCCACTAACATGTGTACTTATAGGCAACCAGTAAATGGTAGAAGTTAAACTGCAATTGCACAAATGATGTGAAATACTGTAAGACATGGGTTGCAGCTAACCTCGACGGCAAACAACAGCATCGGTCGTTATGACCCTGCGTAAGTACATGGACAGGCATGTTAAGTACAACAGGGTTAGCATCCACTAAAAATAGCAAATGGGTAGCATCTCTAGTGATATCCTGAGTCATGTATTGTAAGTTTGTTGCTGGTATTGGTGAAATTGAGCTGGACACGGTAATATTTGAACATCACACAGTGTGCAACACTGAAATAAACAAGGCACGAGCATGCTTAATACATCAACCGTAAAAATCATAGCCGTTGCAAGTGGTATTGGTAAGATTTTAGCTGCTCATATCTTACCTGTTAAGTCCTGGGACTAGTCACTGGGGCACTTCATCTGGGCTAGAGCCTGCACCATGTCGGCGGCGGCGGCGGAGGTGAGGTGTTCCTCCGGGTCAACACGCATAGCGGACATTGCTCCATGGACCGCCATCAGCTCCTCGCGGTGGGGATTTGGAGGCATGGGGATGTTTCATAGGCGCCATTTAAGCAATTAGGTCGAGGCCGTGATAGAGATCGGTGGGTTACCTGACTGGATTTGAGCAGAACGTAGATGTGGTTGAAGCTGTGATTGCGGCGGCGGCAGTTTTAGATGCCGGTAGGGGGAGGCGTGAGGGGGGGATACTGAGGGTGGGGATGTGGTTAGAGGAATAAATTCTGAAATCGCGCACCTAATGAAAATTTCACTACGAAACTTGAAACTTGGGTGGGCGAAACACACAACGCAGACGAAGCGTGTAAAATACTCGTGTGCGAGAAAAAAGAAAGTTGGCAGACCCCGTCTCCAAAAAATGTACACGTGTAGTTGATTTATTTGGTCAATGGTACACCTACTTTATTAGGAAACATCGCACAGGTAACTGACTTATGGATCATTAACACAAAAAAGCACAGACGGGTACGGCATAGAAACCGTGTGTTTTATGATCTTCTAATGATTAACGCAAAAAACGCACACGAGACACATGCTAATCAACGCTCAAAGCCCTCAAAGGATGCTCTTACTGACATTGTATGTTAATACTACAAACTTAAAGTACTACTGGTAATTTGCTCTAATACTACAAACTTAAATTACTTCTCACATGCTGCCATCGGGGTATGCTGGCCAGACGCCAACGTTCTCCTTCCCAGCCTTGTAGGCGGCAGCCCACCGTGCTTCGATCTCCGCCAAGATCTCCTCACCACGGCGCGCGACCTCTTTTTTCTTGCAGTGGCGGGACTATCTTTTCCTGACTGCTTTCTTCCTTTTTCGCTCCTTTTGTGCGGCTTTGGCCGCCTCTAGATTCACCACCCATTCGGCCATGTCAGCCTCAAAGTCCACCCATGTAACTGTTTGGCCGCCGCCGGCGATGAACTCGGCACGGCGAGATGCCATCGCTTCCTTACCATGTGTACAGTCGCGGGCGGCGAGGAATGCGGCGCGGCGGGATGCCATCGCTTCCTTACCAGTTACTATGCGCCGCAGTGCCATGGACAATGCCTAGAGAGAGCTCTGGGATGGAGAGGCCGGGCAGCCATACAGTGTGGTGGTATTCAAGATCTCAACAACAAATGACAACAGAAATTTGGCTTCCCTTACAATTTTGCTCGTTCCTACCTCTTGAGCACTTGCGTTGGTTTTCCCTTGAAGAGGAAAGGGTGGTGTAGCAAAGTAGCGTAAGTATTTCCCTCATTTTTTGATAACCAAGGTATCAATCCAGTAGGAGGCTACGCGCGAGTCCCTCGCACCTACACAAAACAATTAAATCCTCGCAACCAACGCGATAAGGGGTTGTCAATCCTTACACGGTCACTTACGAGAATGAGATCTGATAGATATCATAAGATAATATTTTTGGTATTTTTATGATAAAGATGCAAAGTAAAATAAAAGCAATGAAAATAACTAAGTATTGGAAGATTAATATGATGAAGATAGACCCGGGGGCCATAGGTTTCACTAGTGGCTTCTCTCAAGAGCATAGGTATTTTACGGTGGGTGAACAAATTACTGTTGAGCAATTGACAAAATTGAGCATAGTTATGAGAATATCTAGGTATGATCATGTATATAGGCATCATGTCCAAGACAAGTAGACCGACTCCTGCCTGCATCTACTACTATTACTCCACACATCGACCGCTATCCAGCATGCATCTAGAGTATTAAGTTCATAAGAACAGAGTAACGCCTTAAGCAAGATGACATGATGTAGAGGGATAAACTCATGCAATATGATGAAAACCCCATCTTGTTATCCTCGATGGCAACAATACAATACGTGCCTTGCTGCCCCTACTGTCACTGGGAAAGGACACCACAAGATTGAACCCAAAGCTAAGCACTTCTCCCATTGCAAGAAAGATCAATCTAGTAGGCCAAACCAAACTGATAATTCGAAGAGACTTGCAAAGATAACCAATCATACACAAAACAATTTAAAGAAGATTCAAATATTGTTCATAGATAAACTTGATCATAAACCCACAATTCATCGGTCTCAACAAACACACCGCAAAAGAAGATTACATCAAATAGATCTCCACAAGAGAGGGGGAGAACTTTGTATAGAGATCCAAAAAGAGAGAAGAAGCCATCTAGCTAATAACTATGGACCCGTAGGTCTGTTGTAAACTACTCACACTTCATAGGCTATGGTGTTGATGTAGAAGCCCTCCATGATCGATGCCCCCTCCGGTGGAGCTCCGGAAAAGGCCTCAAGATGGGATCTCGTGGATATAGAAAGTTACAGCGGTGGAATTAGGGTTTTGGCTCTGTATCCGATCGTTTGGGGGTACGTAAGTATATATATAAGGTAGAAGTACATCGGTGGAGCAAGAGGGGGCCCACGAGGGTGGAGGGCGTGCCTAGGGGGTGGGTGGGGTAGGCGCGCCCCCTACCTCGTGGCCTCCCTGTTGGTTGCTTGATGTAGGGTCCAAGTCTCCTGGGTCTTGTTCGTTCCAAAAATCACATTCCCGAAGTTTTCATTCTATTTGGACTCCGTTTGATATTCCTTTTCTTCGAAACCCTAAAATAGGCAAAAAAAAACAACAATTCTGGGCTGGGCCTCCGGCTAGTAGGTTAGTCCCCAAAATAACTTGATCATAAACTATATATATATATCTTCAACGATATGTTGCAATTAGTTTTTATTCTACATGTCAACAGAAATTGCCCCCTGTAGCAGTTCCTGGCTCGATTTCCCGGCGTGGTCGAATTACACTTGTGCCTGCTAATAATGCCAAAGTGATTGCAAGGTACTGCATTTCCCGCAGAAATGGAACCATTCAAATTAACAAGTTCTCGCTTCTCGTGGCAATGCATCCATATTGGAAAATTGGAGACACTGTTCTACTCATGCTCTACCAAGGCACATGAGGGCTCTTCCTTTTCATTGACGATATGGCGAGTCGCTCTGATCAAGTTGCTTCCAGTGGATAGTTGTGGTTGTTGGCCCTCAGCCTCTTAAAATGTGCTAGCTGTTACTATATGTGTCAAGTATGTAGATATGGACCATATGGTTGTTGGCCCTTAGCCTCTTAAAATGTGATAGTTGTTACTATGTTAAGTATGTAGATATGGACAATATGGTTGTCAAAACCGTGTTATGAAGATCCTCCTTTTGTCGAATAGTGTAACCACTATATATATATTACTCAAATGTTGTTACCCAAGTTCATAAATTTTCATGGAAAGTATTAGTATCGTACATAGTTCATTGAGTTTAAGCGTGTGCCCGATGTCCAGAAGGCATTTGCATATTAACTGTCCATATTGCAAATTCACACACATGTTAACATAAGAAAACGTATGTGTAACATACTAATCATTGCACACGATTACTCGCAGACGCATTGTGTGCGATACTCCTAGCCATCGCAAGCAACTAGTTTGCATTTTTCAAAGTTTTTTGTACACACAGAATCACACACGAACTAACTGTATTGACCATCTGTGTTGTAATTTCTCATCGCAAACAGTTCATCTGAGTCGGCTGTTTGCCACGTATCACACACATCTTGTTTACATGACTCGTTTGTGTTCTTTTGGCTCATTGCAAACAGTTCATCCATGTGAACTGTATGCCGCATATCACACACATCTTGTTAAGTTGAACTGTTTCTGTTGTGTTCCCTAATCCAAAACAGTTTGTCCGAGTGAACCGTATGTCATATATCGCACACACATTGATATGGTTGCCCGTTTATGTTGTTCTACCTCATCACAAACATTTCGAATGGGTTAACCGTGTGTCCTGCATCGCACACACATTGATATGACTGCTCGTTTCTGTTGTTCTGCCTCATCGCAAACAGTTTGAATGGATTAACCATGTGCCCTGCATCACACACGCAACTAAAATCTGAACCGTGTTTGATGGCTCCGCCATCACAAATGTTTTGCACCTTTTTTGATGGTTTTTTACACCATCGTTTGCGATTATTGCATCACACACAGTTTCGGCAAAAGGTATCTGATCGTAGTGTCGCGTTAGAAGTATCCTGTAGTAGTGTCATCCTCTTATAAAAAGCACCAGTTAGAGAGCACCACTGTCATTTGTATGCATTGTTACTAATTTATATTGAGTATGACTGTGACTGGATCTCTTTTACCATGAATTACAATGCCTAGTCAGTCCTTGATCTTCAGGGGTGCTCTGTATTTATGTTTTGCGGTCTCAGAAAGGGCTAGCGAGATACCATCTTGTTATATTATATCATGATTGTTTCGAGAAAAGTGTTGTCATCCGAGATTTATTATTATTGCTCGCTAGTTGATTATGCCATTGGTATGAGTAAATGTGAGACCTAAATGTTATTGTGAATATGGTTAGTTCATAATCTTTCCTGAAAACTTGAATGCTGGCTTTACATATTTGCAACAACAAGATCAAATAGAGTTTGTAAAAGTTTTTCTTTATCACTTTCAGTTTATCAACTGAATTGCTTGAGGACAAGCAAAAGTTTAAGCTTGGGCGAGTTGATGCGTCTCCATCGTATCTACCTTTTCAAACTCTTTTTCCCTTGTTTTGGACTCTAACTTGCATGATTTGAATGGAACTAACCCGGACTGACGCTGTTTTCAGCAGAATTGCCATGGTGTTCTTTTTGTGAAGAATAAAAAGTTCTCGGAATGACCTGAAACTTCACGGAGCCAAGTTTTGGAATTAATAAAAATATTGGCGAAAGAATCAGCAGTGGGGGGCCCACACCCTAGCCACAAGGGTGGGGGCGCGCCCTCTGAACTTGTGGGCTCCCTGGACCTCCACCGACCTCAACTCCAACTCCATATATTCACTTTTGGGGAGAAAAAAATCAGAGAGAAGGATTCATCGTGTTTTACGATACGGAGCTGATAATCCCCAAGTGGAGGGAATCATCGTAGCAATTCCCAAAGGTGGAAGTGATAAGTATGGAGTGTCGAACCCACAAGGAGCTAAAGGTAATATCAATATTCTCTCAAGCCATATCTGCCACTGATACGACTCTACGTGCACCGAACGTTTGCTTCCAACTAGAAATGAGAAATGAAACTACGTTGTGGGTATGAAGAGGATAACTTTGCATGGTATCAGAGAGATAAAATATAAAAGTAGGTGTTGTTATCATAAAGTTAGAATATATTACTAAATATTATAAATAGTGAGTGTGGAATAATGATGGATCGGTGTGCGGAATTGTCTTAGGAAATTGTTAACAAGACCGATAGTCGTCATTGCAATTTCATATGAGGGAGAGGCATAAGCTAACATACTTTCTCTTCTTGGATCATATGCACTTATGATTAGAACTCTAGCAAGCATCCGCAACTACTAAAGATCATTAAGGTAAAACCCAACCATAGCATTAAAGCATCAAGTCCCCTTTATCCCATACGCAACAACCCCTTACTCTGGTTTATGCTTCTGTCACTCAAGCAACCCACTACAAGCGAATCATGAACGTATTGCAACACCCTACAGCGGGAATCCCTCACGCTTGTGCGAGACGGAGGGCACAATAGGACATTACCAATATAAAACATACAACTCGTACCAATCTAGATCATTAATCAACCCAAAGACAAAGGATATCTACTCAAAACATCATAGGATGGCAACACATCAATGGATCATAATATGTGGCATAAAGCACCATGTTCAAGTAGGGATTACAGCGGGGTGTGGGAGAGTGGACCGCGTAAAAGATATGAGGGTGGTGATGATGATGGTGATGTTGATGAAGACGATCACCGCGGTGATGATTCCCCTCCCGATGGCACTCCGACGCCACCGTGAGAGAGGAGGAGAGGTTCTCCCCCTTGTGCTTCCTCCTCCATGGCCTCCCCCCTAGATGGGGAGAGGTTCTCCCTCTGGTCCTTGGCCTTCATGGTGATGATGGCCCCTCCGGGATCCTCCTCCATAGCCTCCGGTGATGATGGCCCCCTCCGGCAGGGTGCCAGAGAGGGCCTAGATTGATTTCTCATGGCTACAGAGGCTTGCGGCAGCAGAACTTCTCATCTAGGTTATTTTCTAGGGGTTTCTGTATTTATAGGAATTTCTAGCATCGGTTTCACGTCAGGTGGGTCTCCGAAACGTCCACGAGATAGGGGCCCACGCCCAGGGGGTAGAGGCGCCCCCACCCTCGTGGACAGCTCGGGACTCTTCTGGCCCAAATCTTTTACTCCGGGGGCTTCTTTTGGTCCATAAAAAATCGTCAAAAATTGGCACGTCAATTGGACTCCGTTTGGTATTCCTTTTCTGTAAAACTCAAAAACAAGGAAAAACAGAAACTGGCACTGGGCTCTAGGTTAATAGGTTAGTCCCAAAAATCATATAAGCATATAAATGCATATAAAACATCTAATATGGATAATATAGTAGCATGAATACTTCATAAATTATAGATACATTGGAGACGTATCAGCATTCCCAATAGATAGGATGGATAATATGATAGCTGTCAGTTGGTGCAGTTCTAAGCAAAGCGTCGTAGCGAGACCTACGTGCGAAACGGAATACATAGCTGCTTCGGAAGCATCAAATGAAGGAGTCTGGATGAAGGATTTCATGTCCGATCTAGGTGTCATACCTAGTGCATCGGGTCCAATGAAAATCTTTTGTGACAATACAGGAGCAATTGCCTTGGCGAAGGAATTCAGATTTCACAAAAGAACCAAACACATCAAGATACGCTTCAACTCCATCTGTGATCAAGTCAAGGAAGGAGACATAGAGATTTGCAAAATACATATGGATCTGAATGTGGCAGACTCGTTGACAAAGCCTCTTCCATGAGTAAAACATGATCATTACAAGACTCGATGGGTGTTATAATCATTACAATGTAATCTAGATTACTGACTCTATTGCAAGTGGAAGACTGAAGAAAATATGCCTTGGAGAAAATAATAAAGTTGCTATTTATATTTCCTTATATCATGATAAATGTTTATTATTCATGCTAGAATTGTATTAACCGGAAACTTGATACATGTGTGGATACATAGACAAAACACCGTGTCCCTAGTAAGCCTCTGCTAGACTAGCTCGTGAATCAAAGATGGTTAAGTTTCCTAACCGTGGACATGTGTAGTCAGTTCATGAACGAGGCCATATCATTAGGAGAATGATGTGATGGACAAGACCCATCCGCTAGATTAGCATATTGATCGTTCAGTTTATTGCTATTGCTTTCTTCATGTCAAATACATATTCCTTCGACTATGAGATTATGCAACTCCTGGATACCGGAGGAATACCTTGTGTGCTATCAAACGTCACAATGTAATTGGGTGATTATAAAGATGCTCTACAGGTATCTCTGAAGGTGTTTGTTGGGTTGGCATAGATCGAGATTAGGATTTGTCACTTCGAGTATTAGAGAGGTATCTCTGGGCCCTCTCAGTAATACAATCATGATAAGCCTTGCAAGCAATGTGACTAATGAGTTAGTTACGGTATGATGTATTATGGAATGAGTCAAGAGACTTGCCGGTAACGAGATCGAACTAGGTATGAAGATACCGACGATCGAATCTCGGGCAAGTAACATACCGATGACAAAGGGAATAACGTATGTTTTCATTACGGTACGACCGATAAAGATCTTTGTAGAATTGTGGGAACCAATATGAGCATCTAGGTTCCACTGTAAGTTATTGACCGGAGAGGTGTCTCGGTCATGTCTACATAGTTCTCGAACCCCTAGGGTCCGCACGCTTAACGTTCGATGATGATTTTGTATTATATGAGTTATGTGATTCGGTGACCAAATGTTGTCCGGAATCACGAATGAGACCACGTACATGACGATGAGTCTCGAAATGGTCAAGAGGTAAAGATTCATATATTGGACAATGATATTCGGACACCCGAAGTGTTTTGGGGGTACTGGGTACATATCGGGTCACCGAAAGGGGTTCCGGGCATCCCCCGACAACTACATGGGCCTAATGGGCCAAGAAGTGGACAGGACAGCCCCTAGGGGCTGGTGCGCCCCATGTAAGCCAAAATAAGGGGGGAAGGAAAGAGGGGAAGAGAGAAAGGAAGGGGAGAAATTTGGCCTCCCCCTTCCTTCTCTCCTCGCTCCTCCTTCCTTCCCCCTCCGGATGAATATGGAAGGGGAAGGCCGAATTGGGAGGCGCCCAAGTATGATTCATCCTACTTGGGGCACCCCCTTGGCTGCCTCTCCTCCCCTCCAACCTATATGTATGAGGGGCACCGCTAGAACACACGATAACATCTGTTAGCCGTGTGCGGCGCCTCCCTCCACAGATTACACCTCCGGTTATATCTTCGTAATGTTTAGGCGAAGCCCTGCGTGGATCACTTCACCATCACAATCACTAGGCTGTTGTGCTGACGGAACTCTCCCTCGACACTTTGCTGGATCAAAAGTTTGAGGGACGTCATCGAGCTGAACATGTGCAGAACCCGGAGGTGCCGTACGTTCGGTGCTTGATCGGTCGGAACGAGAAGAAGTTCGAATACATCAACCAAGTTGTCAAACGCTTCCGCTTTAGGTCTACGAGGGTACATGGACACACTCTCCCCCTCTCGTTGCTATGCATCTACTAGATAGATCTTGTGTGTGATGGGGAACGTAGCATGCAATTTCACAAAAAAAATCCTACGATCATGAAAGATCTATCTAGGAGATGCATAGAAACGAGAGGGGGAGTGTTGGGGAGATGACTATTGGATATGACCCACCGAGGAGGGGCCGGGTTATCCCAATGGCGGTTCATAAGCCAAGCCCATGAAGATGTTGAAGATGGCGGTTCATGTAGTAGGTTTGGTAAAGGGACCAAAGTCCAAAGGAGGCCTAAGGCCCGTAAGTGTAAACCGCCATGTATACATGACTTGTATTGTAAGGCATGTAAGATAAGTCACCGAGCCAAACACGTTTGTATGAGCTGGACGGGACTCTGTAAGCCGCGGGGCGTCAACCCGTATATATAAGGGGACGACCCGGCAGCGGCTTAGGGCAAGAAGCAGCAAATCAAAAGCCAGGCTAAGCGTATTCGCTCCCTGGTAATCGAAACCCTAGCAATACCACTTCAAACTGGATTAGGCTTTTACCTTCACCGTAAGGGGCCGAACCAGTATAAACTCCTTGTGTACTTTATCCCATTTTAACCCCTTTAAGCTAACTACATCGCAATGGTTCCACAACTAAGTCCTTCCACTAGGACATCTGGAGTGACAATTCCACGATAGTTGGCGCCCATTGTGGGGCCTGCGGACGGTGGTTTTGAGTTCTTGAAGGACAACTTTGAAGGGATCAAGGGATACGCTTTGGTCCGGATGACCAAGAGTCATCGCGGCAAGCTCTACATCAATGACGCAGGCTGGGGCCCCGAGGCAGGCTCAATTGAGTACGGGTACCGGGTCCCCTTCGGCGGAATCTGTTGGATTTCGGGTTCTGGCAAAACCCTTGAGGTTCGAACACTAGGGCGCGCATGAAGATATCTCCCCCTCTAGCTCTTTCCCTCACCACAATCTCAAGTCTTAGCGTGTCAAATTCGCAGAACAAAGGGACACAAGATTTATACTGGTTCGGGCCACCGTTGTGGTGTAATACCCTACTCCAGTGTGGTGTGGTGGATTGCCTCGTGGGATGAGGATGAACAGTTACAAGGGGAAGAATGGCCTCCTGAGGAGAGGTGTTCTTGCGCTTGGCGAGATTGTGTGGTGTCTGGTGGTCTGAATGATCCTCTCCCCTTTGCTTAGGTGGTGGCTAGTCCTATTTATAGAGGCCCTAGTCCTCTTCCCAAATATTGAGCGGGAAAGGATCCCACAATGGCCAAGTTTGAAGGGGGACAGCTAGTACAAGTTATCCTGACAAAAGTAGTCTTCGCCTGCCAAAGGCTATAGTGGTGACACCATCTTGGGCTCCACGACGACCTCCGTCCTGCCGTCCTGCTGGTCTTGGTCTTGTTGCACCGATATGGAAACCTTTGCTTGATGCCTCGGGACACCGCGCATGAGCTTGCCTCTTTAACACCAAAGAGGAAACGAGGACACTGCGCACGCTGGCGCGTGCCTGGTGCCCGCCTGGCCTTGGTCGTCATGGCTTACATCACGGGGACCTCGCGAGGTCTCCCTTGCCTTGATCTCTTCGCCCCTCGCGAGCCAGCCTGGTGAGGCTGCAGCCGAGGAGGTCTTGCGTCGTCTGCCTCATGAGGGTTGGCCACTCGCGAGGGTCTTGAGTGCTTGCTGGTGAAGATGGGCCGCACAGGGCCGCTGGTGGAGCCACAACGTGGGCCGCAGGCAGGCAACTCTGGGGACCCCCATTCCCAGAACACTGACAATAGCCCCCGGGCCCAAGGCGCGCTCGGACTTGGCTTCGAGGCGAAGCCAGGGGGAAAGTGCGGGGCGCCGCGGGCCCTGATGTCTACTACACAACCTTCTTCTTGTATACGTTGTTGGGCCTCCAAGTGCAGAGGTTTGTAGGACAGTAGCAAATTTCCCTCAAGTGGATGACCTAAGGTTTATCAATCCGTAGGAGGCGTAGGACGAAGATGGTATCTCTCAAGCAACCCTGCAACCAAATAACAAAGAGTCTCTTGTGTCCCCAACACACCCAATACAATGGTAAATTGTATAGGTGCACTAGTTCGGCGAAGAGATGGTGAAACAAATGGTATATGGATAGTAGATAATGGTTTTTGTAATCTGAAAATATAAAAACAGCAAGGTAACTAATGATAAAAGTGAGCATAAACGGTATTGCAATGCGTTGAAACAAGGCCTAGGGTTCATACTTTCACTAGTGCAAGTTCCCTCAACAATAATAACATAATTGGATCATGTAACTATCCCTCAACATGCAACAAAGAGTCACTCCGAAGTCACTAATAGCGGAGAACAAACGAAGAGATTATGGTAGGGTACGAAACCACCTCAAACTTATTCTTTCCAATCAATCCGTTGGGCTATTCCT
Organism: Triticum dicoccoides; assembly: GCF_002162155.2. Lineage (NCBI taxonomy): Eukaryota > Viridiplantae > Streptophyta > Magnoliopsida > Poales > Poaceae > Triticum > Triticum dicoccoides. The sequence goes on from NC_041384.1 coordinate 170,602,899, forward strand.
ATAAGTGTCACAAACAGCCCTAGAGTTTGTACTGGAATAACACCTTAAGACACAAATCAACCAAAACCCTAATGTCACCTAGATACTCCAATGTCACCTCAAGTATCCGTGGGTATGATTATGCGTTATGCGTCACACAATCTCAGATTCATCTATTCAACCAACAAATAGAACCTCAAAGAGTGCCCCAAAGTTTCTATCAGAGAATCACGATGAAAACGTGTGCCAACCCCTATGCATAGGTTCATGGGCGGAACCCGCAAGTTGATCACCAAAACATACATCAAGTGAATCACGTGATATCCCATTGTCACCACAGATACGCACGGGAAGACATACATCAAGTGTTCTCAAATCTTTAAAGACTCAATCCGATAAGATAACTTCAGAGGGGGAACTCAATTCATTACAAGAGAGTAGAGGGGGAGAAGAAACATAAGATCCAAATATAATAGCAAAGCTCGCGATACATCAAGATCGTGCCAAATCAAGAACACGAGAGAGAGAGAGAGGGAGAGAGAGAGAGATCAAACACATAGCTACTGGTACATACCCTCAGCCCCGAGGGAGAACTACTCCCTCCTCGTCATGGAGAGCACCGGGATGATGAAGATACCCCCCGAAGAGGGATTCCCCCTCCGTCAGGGTGCCGGAACGGGTCTAGATTGGCTTTCGGTGGCTACAGAGGCTTCTGGCGGTGGAACTCCCGATCTATTGTGCTCCTCGATCGTTTTAGGATATATGGATATATATAGGCGGAATAAATACATCAGGGGAGCCACAAGGGGCCCAGGAGGGTGGAGGGCGCGCCCAGGGGGGTGGGCACGCCCCCTGCCTCGTGGCTTCCTCATTGATCCCCTGACATGCACTCCAAGTCTCCTGTATTGCTTTCTTTCCAAAAATAACTTTTCCGAAGGTTTCATTCCATTTGGACTCCGTTTGATATTCCTTTTCTTCGAAACCCTAAAACAAGGAAAAAAAGAAACTGGCACTGGGCTCTAGGTTAATAGGTGAGCCCCTAAAATCATATAAAATAGCATATAAATGCATATAAAACATCCAAGGCAGATAATATAATAGCATGGAACAATAAAAGATTATAGATATGTTGGAGACGTATCAGCATCCCCAAGCTTAATTCCTGCTCGTCCTCGAGTAGGTAAATGATAAAAACAGAATTTTTGATGTGGAATGCTACCTAACATATTTATCCATGTAATTCTCTTTATTGTGGCAAGAATATTCAGATCCATAAGATTCAAGACAAAAGTTTAATATTGACATAAAAATAATAGTACTTCAAGCATACTAACCAAGTAATCATGTCTTCTCAAAATAACATGGCCAAAGAAAGTTATCCCTACAAAATCATATAGTTTGGCTATGCTCCATCTTCACCACACAAAGTATTTAAATCATGCACAACCCCGATGACAAGCCAAGCAATCTTCACGCAATACATGAGCGTGAGCCATGGACATAGCACTATAGGTGGAATAGAATGGTGGTTGTGGAGAAGACAAAAAGGGGAAGATAGTCTCACATCAACTAGGCGTATAAACGGGCTATAGAGATGCCCATCAATAGATATCAATGTGAGTGAGTAGGGATTGCCATGCAACGAATGCACTAGAGCTATAAATGTATGAAAGCTCAACAAAAGAAACTAGTGGGTGTGCATCCAACTCGCTTGCTCACGAAGAACTAGGGCATTTTGAGGAAGCCCATCATTGGAATATACAAGCCAAGTTCTATAATGAAAGATTCCCACTAGTATATGAAAGTGACAAAACAAGAGACTCTCTATCATGAAGATCATGGTGCTACTTTGAAGCACAAGTGTGGTAAAAGGACAGTAGCATTGTCCCTTCTCTCTTTTTCTCTCATTTTTTATTTTTTTATTTTTTTATTTGGGCCTTCTCTTTTTATGGCCCCTTTTCTCTTCTTTTTTTATTTGGGCTTCTTTGGCCTCTTTTATTTTTTTATTTTCGTCCGGAGTCTCATCCCGACTTGTGGGGGAATCATAGTCTCCATCATCCTTTCCTCACTGGGACAATGCTCTAATAATGATGATCATCACACTTTTATTTACTTACAACTCAAGAATTACAACTCGATACTTAGAACAAGATATGACTCTATATGAATGCCTCCTGCGGTGTACCGGGATGTGCAATAACTCATGAGTGACATGTATGAAAGAATTATGAATGGTGGCTTTGCCACAAATACGATGTCAACTACATGATCATGCAAAGCAGTATGACAATGATGGAGCGTGTCATAATAAGCGGAATGGTGGAAAGTTGCATGGCAATATATCTCGGAATGGCTATGGAAATGCCATAATAGGTAGGTATGGTGGCTGTTTTGAGGAAGGTATATGGTAGGTTTATGGTACCGGCGAAAGTTGCGCAGTACTTGAGAGGCTAGCAATGGTGGAAGGGTGATAGTGCGTATAATCCATGGACTCAACATTAGTCATAAAGAACTCACATACTTATTGAAAAAATCTATTAGTTATCGAAACAAAGTACTACACGCATTCTCCTAGGGGGGTAGATTGGTAGGAAAAGACCATCGCTCGTCCCCGACCGCCACTCATAAGGAAGACAATCAATAAATAAATCATGCTCTGACTTCGTCACATAACGGTTCACCATACGTGCATGCTATGGGAATCACAAACTTCAACACAAGTATTTCTCATATTCACAACTACTCAACTAGCATGACTCTAATATCACCATCTCCATATCTCAAAACAATTATCAAGTATCAAACTTCTCATAGTATTCAATGCACTTTATATGATAGTTTTTTTTATATCCATCTTGGATGTCCATCATATTAGGACTAAATTCATGACCAAAGAAAATTACCATGACGTTTAGGACTCTCAAAATAATATAAGTGAAGCATGAGAGTTCATCTATTTCTTCAAAATAAAACCACCGTCGTGCTCTAAAAAGATATAAGTGAAGCACTAGAGCAAATGACAAACTACTCCAAAAGATAAAAGTGAAGATCAATGAGTAGTCGAATAATTATGCAACTATGTGAAGACTCTCTAACATTTAAGAATTTCAGATCTTGGTATTTTATTCAAACATCAAGCGAAACTAAATAAAATGACACTCCAAACAAAACACATATCATGTGGCGAATAAAAATATAGCTCCAAGTAAAGTTACCGATGAACGAAGACGAAAGAGGGGATGCCTTCCGGGGCATCCCCAAGCTTTGGCTTTTAGGTGTCCTTAGATTATCTTGGGTGTGCCATGGTCATCCCCAAGCTTAGGCTCTTTCCACTCCTTGTTCCATAATCCATCAAATCTTTACCCAAAACTTGAAAACTTCACAACACAAAACTTAAAGTAGAAAAATCTCGTGAGCTCCGTTAGCGAAAGAAAACAAAAGACCAATTCAAGGTACTGTAATGAACTCATTCTTTATTTATATTGGTGTTAAACCTACTGTATTCCAACTTCTCTATGGTTTATAAACTATTTTACTAGCCATAGATTCATCAAAATAAGCAAACAACACACGAAAAACAGAATCTGTCAAAAACAGAACAGTCTGTAGTAATCTGGATCAAACATATACTTCTGGAACCCCAAAAATTCTAAAATAAATTTCTGGACCTGCGGAATTTATCTATTAATCATCTTCAAAAATAATTAACTAAATGTCACTGTCCAATAAAAAATGGCAGCAAATCTCGTGAGCGCTAAAGTTTCTGTTTTTTACAGCATGATCGCAAAGACTTTCCCCAAGTCTTCCCAACGGTTCTACTTGGCACAAACACTAATTAAAAGCATAAAACAACATCTAAACACAGGCTGGATTAATTATTTATTACTAAACAGGAGCAAAAAAGCAAGGAACAAAAATAAAATTGGGTTTCCTCCCAACAAGCGCTATCGTTTAACACCCCTAGCTAGGCATGATGATTTCAATGATGCTCACATAAAGGATAAGAATTGAAACATAGAGAGAGCATCATGAATAATATGAATAGAACATTTAATTCTAACCTACTTCCTATGCATAGTGATTTTGTGAGCAAACAACTTATCGGAACAGGAATCAACTTTCATAGGAAGGTAAAACAAGCATAACTTCATAACTTTAAGCACATAGAGAGGAAACTTGATATTATTGCAATTCCTACAAGCATATATTCCTCCCTCATAATAATTTTCAGTAGCATCATGAATGAATTCAACAATATAACTATCACATAAAGCATTCTTTTCATGATCTAAAAACATATAAATTTTATTACTCTCCACATAAGCGAATTTCTTCTCATGAATAGTAGTGGGAGCAAACTCAACAAAATAACTATCATGGGATTGAAAATTGAAATAAAGATGACAAGTTTCATTGTTATCATTATTCTTTAAAGCATATGTGTCATCACAATAATCATCATAGATAGGAGGCATGCTTTCATCATAATAAATTTGCACATCAAAACTTGGGAGACTACAAATATCATCTTCATCAAACATAGCCTCCCCAAGCTTGTGGCTTTGCATATCATTAGCATCATGGATATTCAAGGAATTCATAGTAACAACATTGCAATCATGCTCATCATACAAATATTTAGTGCCAAACATTTTATATACTTCTTCTTCTAGCACTTGAGCACAATTTTCCTTTCCATCATTCTCACGAAAGATATTAAAAAGATGAAGCGTATGATGCAAACTCAATTCCATTTTTTTGTAGTTTTCTTTTATAAACTAAACTAGTGCTAAAACAAGAAACAAAAAGATTCAATTGCAAGATCTAAAGATATACCTTCAAGCGCTAACCTCCCCGGCAACGGCGCCAGAAAAGAGCTTTACGTCAACTACACAACCTTCTTATTGTAGACGTTGTTGGGCCTCCAAGTGTGGAGGTTTGTAGGACAATAGAAAATTTCCCTCAAGTGGATGACCTAAGGTTTATCAATCCGTATTAGGCGTAGGACGAAGATGGTCTCTCTCAAGCAACCCTGCAAACCAAATAACAAAGAGTCTCTTGTGTCCCCAACACACTCAATACAATGGTAAATTGTATAGGTGCACTAGTTCGGTGAAGAGATGGTGATACAAGTGGTATATGGATAGTAGATAATGGTTTTTGTAATCTGAAAATATAAAAACAGCAAGGTAACTAATGATAAAAGTGAGAGTAAAAGGTATTGCAATGCGTTGAAACAAGGCCTAGGTTCATACTTTCACTAGTGCAATTTCCCTCAACAATAATAACATAATTGGATCATATAACTATCCCTCAACATGCAACAAAGAGTCACTCCAAAGTCAGTAATAGTGGAGAACAAACGGACAGATTATGGTAGGGTACGAAACCACCTCAAAGTTATTCTTTCCAATCAATCCGTTGGGCTATTCCTATAAGTGTCACAAACAGCCCTAGAGTTCATACTAGAATAATACCTTAAGACACAAATCAACCAAAACCCTAATGTCACCTAGATACTCCAATGTCACCTCAAGTATCCGTGGGTATGATTATGCGATATGCGTCACACAATCTCAGATTCATCTATTCAACAAACACATAGAACCTCAAAGAGTGCCCCAAAGTTTCTACCAGAGAATCACGACGAAAATGTGTGCCAACCCCTATGCATAGGTTCATGGGCGGAACCCACAAGTTGATCACCAAAACATACATCAAGTAAATCACGTGATATCCCATTGTCACCACAGATACGCACGGCAAGACATACGTCAAGTGTTCTCAAATCTTTAAAGACTCAATCCGATAAGAAAACTTCAAAGGGGAAACTCAATCCATTACAAGAGAGTAGAGGGGGAGAAGAAACATAAGATCCAACTATAATAGCAAAGCTCGCAATACATCAAGATCGTGCCAAATCAAGAACACGAGAGAGAGAGAGAGATCAAACACATAGCTACTGGTACATACCCTCAGCCCTGAGGGAGAACTACTCCCTCCTCGTCATGGAGAGCACCGAGATGATGAAGATGGCCACCGGAGAGGGATTCCCCCTCCGGCAGGGTGCCGGAACGGGTCTAGATTGGCTTTCGGTGGCTACGGAGGCTTCTGGCGGTGGAATTCCCGATCTATTGTGCTCCTCGATCGTTTTAGGGTATATGGATATATATAGGCGGAAGAAATACATCAGGGGAGCCACGAGGGGCCCACGAGGGTGGAGGGCGCGCCCACGGGGTGGGCGTGCCCCCTGCCTCGTGGCTTCCTCTTTGATTCCCTGACGGGCACTCCAAGTCTCGTGTATTGCTTTCTTTCCAAAAGTAACTTTTCCGAAGGTTTCATTCCGTTTGGACTCCGTTTGATATTCCTTTTCTTCGAAACCCTAAAACAAGGAAAAACAGAAACTAGCACTAGGCTCTAGGTTAATAGGTTAGTCCCAAAAATCATATAAAATAGCATATAAATGCATATAAAACATCCAAGGCAGATAATATAATAGCGTGGAACAATAAAAATTATAGATACGTTGGAGACGTATCAGGCCCTAATAGCCTGCAACCTCGTTTGACGCGTGGCGGTAGATTAGACGCGGGTGTCCCCGCTTCCCCACGCCGCCTCGTCAACTGCCCGACTTGACGAGTCCTTGCTGCATGCAGAAAAAGATCATTATTACCTTAGATCGTGGAGGCCGGCGGTTGGCCTCCCCTTGGCTATAAATGGGAAGAGGGGGCGGAGCCCCTGTCACCCATCTCTTCCTTCGCTTCTCCCGCTCCTTCTTATTCCTTGCTTCATCGCTTGCTGCATCGACCATGGCGCCGATACGAAGGTTCTCAGCCGCAGAGAAGGGAAAGACCCCCCTCGACGAGCTCGAGCCACTTCCCCGAAGAAGAGGTTGTCCCATCGTCGCGAAATAGTTGAGAGGCCGGAGGTGTCGAGGCCATGGTACGAGAGGCCACCTCTCAGGTATCCGCTGCCCCTGCATGCCCGAGCCGAGGGCTCCAGAGGGTGGAGCGGCGGACGACGCCGCCCTCCCCGTGGTCGTGGTCGCCGCGCCGCGGTAGCGCATGCCGCCGCCCCAGGAGCCCACGACGCAGACTCCTCGCGTGAATTCGTGTTGTGGGCGGCGATGCCTCCGCGCACTTGGATTCGCTTCCCATAGTTCTTCGCTGCCGAGATGCCGCCGAGGGCCCCCCTCGAGCTTTGGCTGCAGCACGCTGACTGCAACGCCCCGGCGATTGGGGCGGATGTTGAAGTCGTCTCCTCCGGGAGGATCTTCATGACTCGTGGCTGGGGCGAGGTCGCTCGATGATACGTCTCCATCGTATCTACTTTTCCAAACACTTTTGCCCTTGTTTTGGACTCTAACTTGCATGATTTGAATGGAACTAACCCGGACTGACGCTGTTTTCAGCAGAATTACCATGGTGTTATTTATGTGCAGAAACAAACATTCTCGGAATGACCTGAAACTTCACGGAGCAACTTTTTGGAAAATATAAAAAATACCTGCAAAAGATGAAGGCCAGGGGGCCCACCACCTGTCCACGAGGGTGGGGGAGCGCCCCCCTACCTCGTGGGCCCCCTGGTGCCTCTCCGACTCCAACTCCATATATTGTGTTTCGGGGAGAAAAAAATCAGAGAGAAGAATTCATCACGTTTTACAATACGGAGCCGCCGCCAAGCCCTAAAACCTCTTGGGAGGGCTGATCTGGAGTCCATTTGGGGCTCCGGAGAGGGGAATCCGTCGCCATCGTCATCATCAACCATCCTCCATCACCAATTTCATGATGCTCACCGTCGTGTGTGAGTAATTCCATTGTAGGCTTGCCGGACGGTGATGGGTTGGATGAGATCTATCATGTAATCGAGTTAGTTTTGTTAGGGTTTGATCCCTAGTATCCACTATGTTCTGAGATTGATGTTGCTATGACTTTGCTATGCTTAATGCTTGTCACTATGGCCCGAGTGCCATGATTTCAGATCTGAACCTATTATGTTTTCATCAATATATGAGTGTTCTTGATCCTATCTTGCAAGTCTATAGTCACCTATTATATGTTATGATCCGTTAACCCCGAAGTGACAATAATCGGGATACTTACTGGTGATGACCGTAGTTTGAGGACTTTATGTATTCACTATGTGTTAATGCTTTGTTTCGGTTCTCTATTAAAAGGAGGCCTTAATATCCCTTAGTTTTCGTAAGGACCCCGCTACCACGGGAGGGTAGGATAAAAGATGTCATGCAAGTTCTTTTCCATAAGCACGTATGACTATATTCGGAATACATGCCAACATTATATCAATGAACTGGAGCTAGTTCTGTGTCACCCTAGGTTATGACTGTTACATGATGAACCGCATCTGGCATAATTCTCTATCACCGATCCATTGCCTACGAGCTCTCCTTATATTGTTCTTCACTTAATTACTTTTCCATTGCTATTGCTATCATCACTACAAAATACCAAAAATATTACTTTTACTACTGTTACCTTTTGCTACCATTACCATACTATCATATTACCTTGCTACTAAACACTTTGTTGCAGATATTAAGTTTCCAGGTGTGGTTGAATTGACAACTCAGCTGCTAATACTTGAGAATATTCTTTGGCTCCCCTTGTGTCGAATCAATAAATTTGGGTTGAATACTCTACCCTCGAAAACTGTTGCAATCCCCTATACTTGTGGGTTATCAAGACTATTTTCTGGCACCGTTGCCGGGGAGCATAACTCTATTCTTTGAGTCACTTGGGATATATATCTGCTTATCATTACGAAGAACTTGAAAGATCTAAGAACCAAGATTTATCCCTCAACTACGAGAGGAGGTAAGGAATTGCCATCTAGCTCTACACTTGATTCACCTTCTGTTTTGAGTAAGCTTGTGACACCTACACCTGCTTCTGCTATTCGTTCCAATATGCCGCATGTTATTGATGATGCCACTTCTGCTATGCATGATACTCATGATGAAACTACTTCTATGCTTGACACAATTGTGCCACTTGGTGAAATTCTTGATGAACAACTTGCTAGGGATAGAGAGATTGAAAATATTGAATCTGATAATACTGATGAAAGTGATGATGAAGAGTCACTTGTTATTCCTAAGGGTTATGTTTTTGATCAAGAAGCTTCTTTAGCTATTTTAGCTTGCAAAGATAGATATGAAATCAAAAGGTTATTAGCTAAATGGAATAAGCAATCTCTAAATGCTAGAATGAAACCTGACCCTGCTTTTGCTACTTCACCTATCTGTGTTACTGATAAGGATTATGAATTCTCTGTTGATCCTGATATAATTACTTTGGTTGAATCTGATCCTTTTCATGGTTATGAATCTAAAACTGTTGTAGCACATCTTACTAAATTAAATGATATAGCCACCATGTTCACTACTAATGAGAGAACTCGTTAGTTTTATATCCTTAAAATAATTCCGTTCTCATTAAAAGGTGATGCTAAGATATGGTTTAATTCTCTTGATCCTGGTTGTGTGTGTAGTCCCCAGGATATGATTTATTACTTCTCTGCTAAATATTTTCCTGCTCATAAGAAACAAGCTGCTTTAAGGGATATATATAATTTTGCGCAAATTGAAGAAGTGAGTCTCCCACAAGCTTGGGGGAGGCTTCTCCTATTACTTAATGCTTTGCCTGATCATCCTCTTAAGAAAAATGTAATACTTGATATCTTTTATAATGGACTAACCGATGCCTCCAGAGATTACCTGGATAGTTGTGTTGGTTCTGTTTTCAGGGAAAGAACACCGGATGAAGTTGAAATTCTATTGAATAATATATTGGCAAATGAAAATAATTGGACACCTCCAGAGCCAATTCGTGAGCCAATTCCTAAACCAACTCCGAAGAAGAGGGGTATTCTATTTCTCAGTCCTGAAGATATGCAAGAGGCAAAGAAATCTATGAAAGAAAAAGGTATTAAAGCTGAAGATGTTAAGAATTTACCTCCTATTGAAAAAAGGTATTAAAGCGGATCAGCACGCCTGCCGGCTCAAGTTTTAACAGATCAGTTGGAGGCTCTGGCAACTCTGATGGAGGTGGAGGTAACCCCGGACAACCAGGAACAACATAAGGTGGATGTGGCTAAGTTGCGCGATGAGATAGCGCAAGCCAACGTAGAGATGGTGGCGGAGAACGCTAGGATGACTGCAGAGCGGGCCGTTTTGAATGCTCAAGCACATCGAATTGAAGCAGATTCATACCGGCTCACGATGGATCAGAATGCTTCAAACGTAGTCTTGAGGAGAAAGCACCGGAGTCGTCTGCCTTTGGTTTATGAGTCGAGGAACCTCTTCAACACATCGGGAGCAGGGACCAGTAACCCGCTGGTGATAAACCAGATGGCTGAAGCACCAGGGGGTGGAGCGCCGGTTCAGCCGTGCATAACAGGCTGTCCGCATGTGAATAATACCCCAACTCAGCACGTGGTGACACCGCTGGGTCATTATTCCACCCCTTTGGACAATATGATTGCTGCAGCTATGTGATTGGCGGCTTTGCCAGTTGAGGGAGAAACTCCGATGGCGGTTGAAACCCGAAGGGCCAGGGAACTTCTTCAAATAGCGCTAGTACAACAACATGCTTATTCTTATAGTCATGACTAGATTCATTCGACCCCTCGTCCTAGCCGGAGCTATAGTAGGCACATTGACTCGCTAGCAGTTTCGAGTACTGAGAAGCACTATAACCAGCCTCGTGGGCATGACCTGGCGCGCAATGGTGCCGAGACAAAGAATTTGGTGGACCATGGCAGAGCGTGCCGGGAGACCGAGCTGGCGGCTCATCAGCACGCGCCGGTTTACCCGACAACTTCAGTGGAGGCAAGTGTGACTTCTAGAGCTTGGGGTGTGCCGTGTTTAACGGCGGCTCTGCGAAATGAGCGTTTGCCCAAGGATTTCAAGGGTCCTCATAAGGTGCCTAATTACACAGTGGATCAGCCCCAGAGGCTTGGGTGGAGAGTTATGAGATGGCTATGGAGATACTGGATGTTAGCGAAGCTGCATATGCTAAGTATTTCACCATGATGCTGGAAGGGATGGCTCGCAGCTGGTTGAAAGGGCTGCCCGCCAACTCCATTGGGTCGTGGGCAGAGCTGAAGGCCCGTTTTATCCAAAATTTCAAATATACATGCAAGCAGCCTATGTCGATTGTGGGTTTAGTTTCTTGTGTTCAAGCTGAGGGCGAGTCGACAACTAGCTGGGTGCGCCAGGTCTCGACCATCATACATTCTTCAGATAATATCAACGTCGGCTCAGCGGTTTTAATGTTGGAGAAGAATTGCCATTTCCTTCCACTCAAGCAGAAGCTTGGACGGCTTAAACATCATTGCAGTGACATGGGTGAGCTCATGGTGGCTCTTGTCAAGTATGCCGACTCTGATAGTACCAAGGACCCCGACTTCGAGGATGAACGATTAGGAAAGGGAAAGAAGAGTAGCGGTATGAGAGGACAACAACACAACCCGGCCAATCAGTGTGGTAACGGTAAGCACAAAGCTGATGATTTTGTGGCTAACACCGGTGCACGGAATTATAACCAGCGTCATAAGGGGGGACCTGCTCAAAGGAAATTTTTTGACCTTGAAGCGATAATGAATCAGCCATGTCCGAAGCACGGGACAGAGGAGAAACCGTCTACCCATCTGTGGATGGATTATAGCATTATGAGACACATCAGGGAGTCTTTCCAACACAACCATGGTCCGAATGGCGGTTCAGGGTCCGGCCCTCATGGTCCGGGTCATGGAGGCGGCGGCTCAAATTCTGGGTTTCACGGCCAAGGCAATCAAGGCGGTTACAATCAGCAGAATAATCAGGGGAATCAGTAGTAGCAACAATCTAGTTATCAAAGCAACCCGAAGCAATTGAATAGTGGACAGTACCAAGTATTCACCACTAGCTTATGTAAGCGGGAGCAGAAGCTTCATAAGAGGGCATTGAATGCTATCAAGCCAGCAGTGTCGCTTTACTTGTGGTGGTCGGAGCAGCCTATTGTGTGGAGTCATGAGGATCACCCGCCCCGAGTTGACAATCCGGGTCACCTGGCCCTAGTGGTGGCGCCTTAGGTTGGGGGCTATAAATTTACTAAGGTTGTCATGGATGGAGGCAGCAACATTAATATACTTTACTATGAAACCTTCCGTCGCATGGGATTGACCGACAAAAATCTTAAGCCGTCAAACACCGTTTTTCATGGTGTGGTGCCGGGCAAGTCAGCATATCTAGTGGGTAAGATATCTTTGGAGGTTGCTTTTGGAGATGAGCACGACTCTAGATCTGAGACCCTGACTTTCGAGGTGGTTAAAATCAAGAGCCCTTATCATGCTCTGTTTGGGCGGTCGACTTATGCTAAGTTCATGGCGAGGCCTTGTTATGTTTACTTGCAGCTTAAGATGCCAGGTTACAAGGGTACCATCACAGTGCATGGGAGTCGCAAGGTGGCCTTGGAGTGTGAAGAAGGCGATGCTGCTTACGCTGAGTCTATCTGTGCAACGGAGGAGCTGAAATTTTACAAGGATAATGTTGACCCGGCGGACATGACATCTTTGAAAAAGCCAACCATAAAGCATGATCCTTTGCTAAAGTTTAAGTCGGTAGATGACACTAAAATGGTTGATTTTGTTCCCGGCGACTCATCTATGCAGTCAGCATCAGTGCTAATCTAGATCCGAAATAGGAAAGCACGCTCGAGTTCATCCGTGAGAACTGGGACATCTTTGCATGGAAGCCTTCAGACATGCCAGGTGTACCGAGGGAACTCGCTGAGCACACTCTTAATATTGACCGAAGTTTAAGCCGGTCAAGCAATTCCTCCGTCGTTTTAACGAGAAGAGGCAGAAGGCCATTGGTGAAGAAGTGGCCCGGCTCTTGGCGGCTAGGTTTATCATTGAAGTTTTTCATCCTGAGTGGTTGGCTAACCCGGTATTGGTGCTTAAGAAGAATGGCACTTGGCGAATGTGTGAGGATTACACGGACTTAAACAAGGCTTGTCCAGCTGATCTGTTTGCTCTCCCTCGTATTGATCAAATCATTGATGCTACGACGGGTTGTGAGTGTTTGAGTTTTTGGATGCTTATTCTAGTTATCATTAGATCAAGATGGCAGTCAAGGACCAGGACAAGACAACTTTCATTACTCCGTTCGGAGCCTTCTGCTATGTGTCCATGCCTTTCGGGCTCAAGAGTGCCCAGGCGACTTACCAGTGGTGTGTGCAAAATTGCCTTCACAATCAGATCGGGTGTAATGTTCATGCTTATGTAGATGACATTGTGGTGAAATCCAGGAAGAAGGAGACCCTGATTGATGATTTGAAGGAGACGTTTGACAATCTCCGGGTCTATAAAATGATGCTTAACCCGGCCAAATGTGTTTTTGGTGTACAGGCGGGTAAGCTTTTGGGTTTTTTGGTTTCATAACGAGGTATTGAAGCTAACCCAGAGAAGATCAAAGCTATTACTTCCCTGGCTAAACCAAAGTGTGTTAATGATGTCCAACGCTTGGCGGGTCGGATAGCGGCTTTGAGCCGGTTCATAAGCCGCCTAGGAGAAAAGGCTATTCCTCTGTATCATATGATGAAGAAGACATATGATTTCGTCTGGAGTGATGCGGCTAATGAGGCATTTGAGGCGCTTAAGAAGCAACTAGCTAAGCCGCCGGTTCTTGCTGCCCCTATTGCTAAGGAGCCTTTGATGTTATATGTGGCTGCCAATGGTCGGGCTGTCAGTGTGGCCATTGTGGTGGAAAGGAAAGAGGTAGGCAAAGAGTATCCGGTTCAACGGCCGGTTTACTACATCAGCGAGGTACTTATTGAGTCCAAGCAGAGGTATCCGCGTTGGCAAAAGCTTGTGTATGGGGTTTTCATGGCTAGCCGAAAGCTCAAGCAATATTTTCTGGGTCATCCCATTACTGTGGTTAGCTCTGCTGCTTTGGGGGTATCATCCAAAATATAGAAGCCATCAGTCGGGTAGCCAAGTGGTCCATTGAGCTTGGACCCCACGGTTTAAAGAATGTGCCTCGTATGGCCATCAAGTCACAATCACTTGTGGATATAATCAATGATTGGACAGAGTTGCAGACACCCGAGGAAAAGCCGAATAACACATATTGGACTATTCACTTTGATGGATCCAGGCAGTTGGAAGGCTCGGGGGCTGGAGTTGTCTTGACTTCCCCACGAGGTGATAAATTTTCTTATGTTCTCCGGTTAATGTTCCCTTGTACTAACAATGCAGCTGAGTATGAGGCCTTGCTCCATGGTCTTCGGATGTCTAAGGAGATGAACTTAAGCCGGGTGAGGTGCTTTGGCGACTCAGATCTGGTAGCTCAACAGGTTTCTGGCACTTGGGATTATAAGGATCCACTCATGGCGGCTTATCATCGAGAGGTTGCTGCCATTGCCGGTCACTTCAAGGGTTACCAAGTTGAGCATATTGATCGCAGGAAGAATGAGGCGGCTGACACTTTAAGCCGGTTAGGGTCTTAGCATAAGTCGGTGCCACCTAACACATTCTTGGATATTCTACTTAACCCATCGGTCAAATTACCTATATATAGAGCAGGATCTTGCTGTTCCTGACCCAGAAGTACAATTGGTGGCGGCTCTTCATGCCATTCCCGATTGGACAGTTCCGTATTTGGCTTACATGACCCAGGGCGAGTTGCCTGAGGACGGGATTTTGGCCAGGCAGATAACTCGGCGGTCTAAGTCAATGATAATTGTCAATGGGGAGTTACACCATCACAGTGTCACAGGGGAGTTTCAGCGTTGCTTCTCTCCGAAAGAAGGCTGTGAGATTTTGCGAGAGATTCATGAAGGAGGTTGTGGTCATCATGCCGGCTCTAAATCTCTCGTAGCCAAGGCTTTTCATCATGGGTTTTATTGGTTGACTGCTCATGCTGATGCGGAGGATTTGGTCAGCAGATGTGACGGTTGTCAGAAGTTTTCACGACGAGCTCATGTTCCGGCTCAAGAGTTGAGGATGATTCCAATTACTTGGCCGTTTGCGACCTGGGGGCTTGATATGGTTGGGCCTTTCAAGAGGTCCAAAGATAAGAAGTCCCACCTTTTGGTGGCAGTTGACAAGTTTACTAAGTGGGTCGAAGTAGAGCCGGTTAGTAAGTGTGACGCAACAATGACGGTTCAATTCATTAAGAAGGTAATCTTCCGTTTTGGCTTTCCGCACAACATTATAACGATAATGGCACTAATCTGTCTAAGGGTGCTATGAAAGAATTTTGTCAACGAGAGCATATTCGACTTTATGTTTCCTCCGTAGCTCACCCCCAGTCCAATGGTCAAGCGGAACGAGCTAATCAAGAGATTCTGTGAGGCACCAAGCCCTAGCTTATGGTTCCTTTGCAAAGAATGTCGGGTTATTGTGTGGAGGAGTTACCTTCAGTATTATGGAGTATCAATACAACCCTCAACAGATCTATGGATTACACACCTTTCTTCATGGTTTATGGACCAGAGCGGTTCTCCCTAGTGACATCTGTCACGATTCGCCTCGTGTGGCAGCTTATGTTGAAGCTGATAGTGAAAGGGCGCGTCAAGATGCACTTGACCTGTTGGATGAGGAGCGCGACCTCATGGCGGCTCGTTCGGCGATTTATCAACAAGACCTGCGTCGTTATCACAGCCGTCGGGTCAAAACCAAAACCTTTAAAGAAGGCGATTTGGTGCTCCGGCTTATCCAGGATCAAAATGATATGCATAAATTATCTCCACCTTGGGAAGGACCTTTTGTGGCCAGCAAGAATCTGCATAATGGGTCATACTATCTTATCGACGTTCGAGACCACAAGGACTCACGCACATCGAAGGAGGAGACCCGTCGGCCGTGGAATATTTCTCATCTTCGGCACTACTATACTTGAGCCACCGGCTCTCATGATGTACATAGTTTGATGATGTATATATTATAAACAGTATAATAAAACCGGCATCCCTGATAATTCAGGGCCTCTGTCGTTTCACTTCTTCGAAGCTCAGTATTTATCATCGTCTTACTTGTTCACTTAAGAGGCTTGACGCCCAAATTACAGGGACCAAAGAGAGTTGGATGCACAGCACAGCTCAAACATTGGTTCCCGACGAGCACAACTCATAAGTATGTCACTTGGGGGCTTCCTGTTCAAACATAGGTGTATTCACCAAAGAGAACATAGCATTACTACCCTCTTGACCAGGTTATATTGTTCAAACATAGGTGTATTCACCAAAGAGAACATAACCTTTCCGGGTCATCCTACCTATATACCAGCTGCTTCTTCATCAGGTAATCCTGATTGACCCGCCGAGCTCTTAACAATCAGTCTTTTATGGTGTATTCACCAAAGATCCTGAGCTTGTTAAGGTTAAAACACTAGTTTGTCATGTGAGAGCGCGGCTTACAGATAGTCAGGATAGATCCAGGCACATAAGCCGCCTTCCTTGAAAACTTGGATAAATTGGCCTCTGATGCATGATGCTACTCCGACCCCGCGTACCTCTGATAAGTCTATCTTTAAATAAGACCTGCACTTATCTGGGTTCAAATGTCGATTCGGTCATGTGAGAGCCGGCTCATGGAAAGCGCGTACCTTCTAGTGGCCATCAGGCTAGTTTCATTGAAGAAGAACCTTTGGCTTGGCGGCCTGCAAAAGCCTCCGATTTTTTGATTTTCTTATTTTTTTGGCTTTTTATAATCTCTTTTTTCTTGCTATATGGTTTTTACAAATCGGGCCAAACTGCCCTATTTATGGCTCATATTTGAAGCATCTTCGGATCTTTGCAACCCGTCAGGATGGCAGACTTTAAGTCGCCAGAGAATAATAATCTTATGTTGAGAGTTATGGCTCTCAAAGCTCTTACTTCATGGAGCTGATAAGCTAGCAGCTTACGTCAATACCATAGGTATGATATTATATTATATAAAAGTTGTGATCATCCCGGCCCTGGTTATGGACTATTTGTCCCCAGCTGTTTAATTTAGGTATTATGACCCGCCCGTGGTAAACTACCAGGGCAATTGTGATTACTTGTGTGCAGGGTCATGATAAAATCTCATCTGCACAAATTGATGTTATCATAAGCATAAAGTGATAGGCTCTTGAAATGGCGGATCAAACGATGTGGCACAAAGCAAAAATGTGCATGATGGCATGACAGATCAAAGTTTACTAGCCTATTACATGACTCCGTGAGTCAAACAAGATCAAGTGTTTTCAAAGGATCAAATATATAAACCGCCCGGCAGATCACTCATGTTGGCCTTGCCGACTTGAGCCTTCCGGATCATCCTTCTCCGGTTCTTCGTCCTCCTCCGCCGTCTGGAATTTTGGTGTTGACCAATCAATGCCACGTAAGGCGTGGAATTTAGCTTCATCATCAACAAGATTCGACGGGTCAACTTCAGGGGCGAAAGTATGCTTACGAATTGGAGCAATCAGATCCATCACTTTATAAGCTGGCATAGACATCTTCTGGTTTTCTGCATCATAAGCCGGCTGATACTTTGAGAGATTGGTTTCATTAGCAATTACTGTCACATGAGGACAAATTTCTTTAACGCGGGCGGCGAAGTCTTGCTGGTCAAAAGGATTGCCATCTTCTTTCAGGCTTGGATACCCAGTAGCTACCTCAGCCGGGTGTAGCTCCGGTAACCATGCCTTGGCACGACTCAAGGCGGTCACAACGCCTACTCTCGCACATGACCGTTTTATCTCTTGAATCCTCAGAGGCAGAATTGAAAAAAATTTCAACACGTCACTTAGCAGGTTGGGTCCTTGATTTGTTAGAGAAATTGTGGCTAGTGTGCGCTGAGTTCCGGTATATAGCTGTTCAACCAGCGCATATGCGGCTTTAAGCTTCACCAACACATCTTGATTAAGATTACTAATCCTTGGACCTGTGTGACAATCGTGGAAGTAATTAGTGGCAGTTTATACAATCATGGAAGAGATTCAATTTCAATGTTTACACGGCGACTTACCAAAGATAACAGAAACCATCTGAGACACCTGGCGTTTTAAACCAGTAAGCTCAATGGTCACCTTTTCTAGATCAGCTTTAGCCTTTTCGGCGCGCTGCGTTAGAGCGGTTTTCTCTTCAGCCCAGGAGTTTCTTTCAGCCTGAAAACCGGTCTTCAGCTTTTCCATTTCCTTCAGACTAAACTTGAATTTTGAATCAGCTTTCCGGGTCTCAGACTCTTGAATCTCTAGCCGAGTCTTTGCATCAGCCAATTGTGATTGAAGTTCAGCGGTGGCCTCCCATACAAACACAGAGTTACAAACATATTTATATCCGGATTACAGGAATATAAGTCCCAAGCGTTTTGCAAGAAACAACACTTGGCACTTGGGGGCTAATGACTACCAAAGAATTCTCCCTACAACGGTTTATATGACTAAGTCCCAAGCACTTTGCAAGCAACAGTACTTTGCACTTGGAGGCTAATGCATATTTGTTCATATTTCACTACTACTTTATGATGACCTGCCAGTGCCATGGACATCCACAGTTGGCTCACGGGGGCTACATGAGTAAGTTCGGATCTGTAAACACCGATAAGTACCGGTTTATTCATGCTGATTAAACTGGCCCTTAGGGGCTATGGATGCAATGTTGATCATTAAAATTCGATTTAAGTGAAAGATAGCTTTTTGAAGGATTTTTTTATCAAATATGCTTTATACTCATTGCTATTCTAAGTCTACAGCATATTCAATTCTATTATACACAGTAGACTTGGGGGCTGACAGGATATGCATGATGTATTTAATCTAGAATTCATACCTCATATTTTTTATGCATTTGTTTTGAAGGAAATATGCCCTAGAGGCAATAATAAAGTTATTATGTATTTCCTTATATCATGATAAATTTTTATTATTCATGCTATAATTGTATTAACCGGAAACTTAGTACATGTGTGAATACATAGACAAACAGAGTGTCACTAATATGCCTCTACTTAACTAGCTCGCTGAATCAAAGATGGTTAGGTTTCCTAGCCATAGGCATGAGTTGTCATTTGATTAACGGGATCGCATCATTAGAGAATTATGTGATTGACTTGACCCATCCGTTATCTTAGCACGATGATCGTTTAGTTTGTTGCTATTGCTTTCTTCATGACTTATACATGTTCCTATGACTATGAGATTATGCAACTCCCGAGTACTGGAGGAACACTTTGTGTGCTACCAAACATCACAATGTAACTGGGTGATTATAAAGGTGCTCTACAGGTGTCTCCGATGGTGCTTGTTGAGTTGGCATAGATCGAGATTAGGATTTGTCACTCTGATTGTCGGAGAGGTATCTCTGGGCCCTCTCGGTAATGCACATCACTATAATCCTTACAAGCATTGTGACTAATGAGTTAGTTGCGGGATGATGCATTTCGGAACGAGTAAAGAGACTTGCCAGTAACGAGATTGAACTAGGTATGAGGATACCGACGATCGAATATCGGGCAAGTAACATACCGATGACAAAGGAAGCAACGTATGTTGTTATGCGGTTTGACCGATAAAGATATTCGTAGAATATGTAGGAGCCAATATGAGCATCCAGGTTCCGCTATTGGTTATTGATCGGAGACGAGTCTCGGTCATGTCTACATAGTTCTTGAACCCGTAGGGTCCGCACGCTTAACGTTCGGTGACGATTGGTATTATGAGTTTACATGTTTTGATGTACCGAAGGTAGTTCGGAGTCCCGGATGAGATCGGGGACATGACGAGGAGTCTCGAAATGGTCGAGACGTAAATCTCAATATATTGGACGTCTATATTCGGACATCGAAAAGGTTCCGAGTGATTCAGGTATTTTTCGGAGTACCGGAGAGTTACGAGAATTCACCGGGAATGTCAATGGGCCTTCTTGGGCTTTAGTGGAAATAGAGGGCAACAAGGAAGTGTGGGGTGCGCCCCCCTAGGCCCAAACCTAATTGGTTTAGGGCTTTGGGGGCCAGGCCCCTCTTTCCTTCTCCTCTCCTCCTCTTTCCTTCCCCTCCTAGTTGGACTAGGAAAGGGGGAACCTACTCCTAGTAGGATTCCCCCCTTGGGGCTCACCCTATGAGGCCGCCGGCCCCCTCCCCTTGCTCCTTTATATACGTGGCCATGAGGCACCCCATAGACACAAGTTGATTGTTCTAAGCCGTGTGCAGTGCCCCTCTCCACCATAATCCACCTTGGTTATGTCGTAGCGGTGCTTAGGCGAAGCCCTGCGTCGGTAGCATCATCATCACCGTCATCACGCCGTCGTGCTGACGGAACTCTACCTCAAAGCTCTGCTAGATCGGAGTTCATGGGACGTCACCGAGCTGAACGTGTGCTGAACTCGGAGGTGTCGTACGCTCGGTACCTGGATCGGTCGGATCGTGAAGACATACGACTACATCAACTGCGTTCTCATAATGCTTCCGCTTACGGTCTACGAGGGTACGTAGACGAAACACTCCCCTCTCATTGTTATGCATCACCATGATCTTGCGTGTGCGTAGGAATTTTTTTGAAATTACTACGTTCCCCAACATGTTTCACCATATCAATTTCAAGATCTCGGCTGGTATGTACTTGGTTGAGGTAGCCAGAGAGTACTTCACTGCTTCTCAATTGGGAATAATGGGTGACATCAAATCTCACTTTCCGCTTTTCAATGAATTCCTATTTAGCGGAGTGTTGAGCCAAGATAGTTGGATTTCCTGGTTCTGTAAAGCCGGTGCCAGTGATCGTAACATCATCAGTATGAGTCTCTGACGGTTTAAGTGGGCTTGACGATCCAGTATTCAAAGGATTGAGTCTTGTCTGGTCGCTGGAGAGGTCTGGAATTTCTGGTGGATCGTCAAGGACAGGCTCGTCGGGTGGTACCATGGAGGTATCAGATGTTGGAATTTGTTGTTCTGGCTTAGGATCTTTGTGATCTTCGGCCAGCTTGATCAACTTTTCCCTCTTGTTAGGCTTTGCTTTTCCACTGCACAGTTCATGATAGATCAATACAAGTATAAGAGCATAAGGAGATAGAAAGAAAAAGAGATGTTACCCAGGGGCAGTCTTGAAATCCGGTAGCTGGGTTTGAGATGAATCGTCAGATGAAGAGCGAGAAACCTCCTGATAAGGTTGGATTGAAAGGAGTAAGTGACTGACGAATGGGACCCGCCAGGGGGTAAAAAGAGTTAAGTTTGGAAAGACCTCGTTTTACCGTTTTCGTGGAGCTGGAGTATTCGGTAAGCCGGACGATAACTCTTCACCTCCGCTGGTCTGAGTTTGTCGCCGGCTCTCGTGCTACTGTTGCTTCAAAAGAAAGTGAGGATCCAAATGAGCTAAGGGGTGCGAAAAGCTTACTTTCCGGGTTACCCGTCAAATTTTTTTGTCTTGGCAAAGGCTCTGAGTCAGATGAAATAATAGTTACCTCTTCTTCAGCTGCTTGGCTGGCCCCGTGTCATCCTAAGCATAATCAGTGTCAATAAGGTGATTGAAAAAGGAGCCAAGGGAGTCAAGGGCTACCTTCAACTCAAAACTGTCATCCAGTTCAAACATGCTAGAGGCGCTTGATTTCTTCTTATTTTTCTTAGTGGTTTTCTTGGCGGCTTTCTTGGCAGCCCTGGCCTTTTTGGCAGCTTGATGGTCATATTTCTTATTCCAAAAATCAGAGTCATCCTGTGAAAAGTCATCAAAGTTGAGTTAATAAAGCGTTTATATGATGAGGTAAAAGGTAAGAAAACTGGAGACTCACATCTGGTGGCGGGTTAAGTTTGCAGAAAGGGTTCAGACCCACTTTGCTACAATCTTCCGGGTCTTCATTTGGAAGGGACTTGGTCATTTCATTGATTGCCTCGTCAGTTAAGCGCACAGAGTTGTGGCACATCGGATCCTTTAAACCACCAGTGTAAGTACACATTAAGCCGGGCCGGCGGCTCAAGGGTATAATTCGCCAAGAAACCCAGTACCGAACCAAGTCAATGCCAGTTAGCCCGTTTCCCAGCAGAGCCTTGACCTTTGCAGTGGTGGGGGAAAACTTTGCACCTTCGGCAGCGGTAAGCTTCTCAGGAAGAAGATGTTTTGGGTCCAGGCGCTTGACACGATAACCCGGCAATGGATTCTCGTCAGCCGGAGAGGTGTCTTTGCAATAAAACCATGTCTGGTTCCAGTCCTTGGGATGACTCGGCAAGTAAGCATAGGGGAAGATAGCATCTCTTCTTCGTTGAATTGAGATTGCACCAAGTTCCAAGTTGGGTCCGTTCGTGAATTCATTTTGGTGGTTCAAATAAAAATATTCTCTAAAAAGTTCAACACTGGGCTCCTCTAGAAGGTATACTTCGCAGATGACTTGAAAGTTGCAAATGTTTGACACGAAATTGGGTCCAATGTCTTGCAGATGGAGTTGAAAGAAGTGCAGAACATCTCAGAAAAATTTAAATCTGGGTGGTGAGAAGCCCCGATTCATGTGGTCAGTGAAAACAATGACCTTACCATCCTTTGGTTGAGGCCTTTCTTCGCCTGGATTGGGGGCGCGATAATGCATGACATTCTTTGCTGGCAAGTACCCAATTTTGACAAAATCTTTGAGAGTGTCTTCGGTGACAATGGACTTAACCCAGTTGCATGAAGTGACTGTCTTTGGTGGCATTGTGAAGAGAGAAGCCTAAAGGAAAGAATTTTTTTCCACATTAAGTTGATTCATTAAGCCGGAAGTAAAAAAGCTAAAGTATATACTCCGAATGGCGGCTTAAATGGGGCCTAATGATATATGGGTAATTATAAGCCGATGATGTAAGCCGCCATGACAAGCACTGGTATTCAAGATCTGACAAAAGCGAATTTTACTAAGTGTTGGGACAAACATGTTTCACAGATTGGAGCTGTAAGATTGGATCTGCAGCAGTTCAGAGAAATGAAATAAAATCTAAACCTAAGGTGGCGGCAACAGAAAAGTAGGGATGCCTAGATGAGATCTGTTGCAATGAGGATATACTCTGATATTAAAAAAACAAGTGCTAAAACTGCTACCGCACAAGATTGGTGTTGTCTTCAGATCAAAACTATGCAATCTAGGAAAGAAAAGGAGGAACGGTAATGAACACCGACGAACAGGGAAACCCTATGGTAGATTTATTAAGAGGAAAGATGAATGCTTACCGACGCTGATGAAAATGTGGAGGGGCGCCGCGGTGTTCTGGTTCGTTCAGGGTGATGCAATGGCCGGAGTTGAAGAAGTGAATGAAGATCGACGGCGGCGGAGCTCGGGTGCACTGGAGTGTTGCGAGGAAGAAGAGGAAGACGAGAAGGCAAAAGGGGGAGAGTGAAAGAAGGACCCATGGCCCTATTTATAAGGCTGGAAGGATAAGTGGCATGCGCGGGAATCGAGGAGACAAGAATGGATATGTGACGGCATAAGCGCCTCAATTTTTGGAGGTTCATTAAAAGAGAAGATTTATAAGATTTGGGCCGTATATAATATTAATAAGAGGTGACGTCACAATGAATTACTGCAATTTCAGGAGACGTCGTCATGGCAGGTTACGATATTTCACAAGAAGATGAAGAAGGATTTTTTCTAAGTGTTGAAGATTGACATGAACAAGTTCAAATCAACCTGGGGCCTAATGTTGGGGATATGACTATTGTATATGACCCACCGAGGAGGGGCCGGGTTATCCCAACGGCGGTTCATAAGCCAAGCCCATGAAGATGTTGAAGATGGCGGTTCATGTAGTAGGTTTGTTAAAGGGCCCAAAGCCCAAAGGCGGCTTAAGGCCCGTAAGTGTAAACTGCCATGTATACATGACTTGTATTGTAAGGCATGTAAGATAAGACACTGATAACCCACAAGTATAGGGGATCAATTGTAGCCTCTTTTTATAAGTAAGAGTGTCGAACCCAACGAGGAGCTAAAGGTAGAACAAATATTCCCTCAAGTTCTATCGACCACCGATACAACTCTACGCATGCTTAACGTTCGCTTTACCTAGAACAAGTATGAAACTAGGAGTACTTTGTAGGTGTTTTTGGATAGGTTTGCAAGATAATAAAGAGCACGTAAATAAAAAGTAGGGGCTGTTTAGATAAAGACACAACTAAGTTAGTTTTAGTAGAGAGCTTGTTGTCACACAAGAAAGTTATTTGTCCCTAGGCAATCGATAACTAGACAGGTAATCATTATTGCAATTTTATTTGAGGGAGAGGCATAAGCTAACATACTTTCTCTTCTTGGATCATATGCACTTATGATTGGAACTCTAGCAAGCATCCCGCAACTACTAAAGATCATTAAGGTAAAACCCAACCATAGCATTAAAGTATCAAGTCCTCTCTATTCCCATACGCAAACAACCTACTTACTCGGGTATGTGCTTCTGTCACTCATGCCACCCACCATAAGCAAATCATGAACATATTGCAAACCCTACAGCAGGGATCCCTCATGCTTGCGCGACACGGAGAGCACCATAGGACAGCACCAATAATAAAACATGCAACCCAAACCAATCACGATCATCAATTAACCCATAGGACAAAACGGATCGACTCAAACATCATAGGATAGCCATACATCATTGGGAAATAATATATAGCATTGAGCACCATGTTTAAGTAGAGATTACAGCAGGTAAAAGAGGGGTTACACTGCTGCATAGAGGGGGAAGAGTTGGTGATGATGGCGGTGAAGTTGTTGGTGTAGATTGCGGTGATGATGATGGCCCAGACGGTGTTCCGGCGCCATCGGAAGAGAGGGGGAGAGAGTCCCCCTTCTTCTTCCTTGACCTTCTCCCTAGATGGGAGAAGGGTTTCTCCTATGGTCCATGGTCTCCATGGCATGGGAGGGGCGAGAGCCCCTCCGAGATTGGATCTGTCTTTCTCTGTTTTCCGCGTTCCTGATTCCGCCCTTTCACCATTTCTTAAATTCCTGGAGATCCATAACTCCGATTGGGCTGAATTTTGGACACGATTTTTATCTGGATATTGGCTTTATTGCGGCGAAAGAAGGGCACCAACCGCCTTACGAAATGGCCACGAGGGCCCAGGGCGCGCCTGACCCCCTAGGGCGCGCCCCCTACCTTGTGGCCCCCTCGGGCATCGTCTCGCGTTGATTCTTCTTCCCAAAAATCACATATATTCCGAAAAAATCTCCATCAGTTTTTATCCCGTTTGGACTCTGTTTGATATGGATTTTCTGCGAAACATAAAACATGCAACAAACAGGAACTGGCACTGGGCACTGGATCAATATGTTAGTCCCAAAAATAGTATAAAAAGTTGCCAAAAGTATATGAAAGATGTAGAATATTGGCATGGAACATCAAAAAGTATAGATACGACGGAGTCGTATCAGCATCCCCAAGCTTAATTCCTGCTCATCCTCGAGTAGGTAAATGATAAAAAAGATATTTTTTTTATGTGGAATGCTACCTAGCATAATCTTGATCGTGTAATCTAATCATGGCATGGATATTAAGACATGAGTGATTCAAAGCAATAGTCTATCATTTGACATTAAGACAATAATACTTCAAGCATACTAATAAAGCAATCATGTCTTTTCAAATAACATGGCCAAAGAAAGTTATCCCTACAAAATCATATTGTCTGGCTATGCTCCATCTTCACCACACAAAGCATTCAAATCACGCACAAGCCCGATGACAAGCCAAGCAATTGTTTCATACTTTTGATGTTCTCAAACCTTTTGAACTTTCACGCAATACATGAGCGTGAGCCATGGATATAGCACTATAGGTGGAATAGAATATGATGGTGGAGGTTGTGTGGAGAAGACAAAAGGGAGAAAGTCTCACATCAACGCGGCTAATCAACGGGCTATGGAGATGCCCATCAATTGATGTCAATGCGAGGAGTAGGGATTGCCATGCAACGGATGCAATAAGAGCTATAAGTGTATGAAAGCTCAAACTAGAAACTAAGTGGGTGTGCATCCAACTTGCTTTCTCATGAAGACCTCGGGCATTTGAGGAAGCCCATCATCAGAATATAGAAGCCAAGTTCTATAATGAAAATTCCCACTAGTATATGAAAGTGATAAATCAAGAGACTCTCTATATGAAGAACATGGTGCTACTCTGAGGCACAAGTGTGGTAAAAGGATAGTAATTAACATTGTCCCTTTTCTTTTTTCTTTTTTTTCTTTTTTTTTTCTTTTTTTGTAGGCTTCTTTGGCCTCTATCTTTTTTGGGGGGCTTCTTTGGCCACTTTTATTTTTATTCATGGGACAATGTTCTAATAATGATGATCATCACACTTTTATTTACTTACAACTCAATATTACAACTCGAAACTAGAACAAAGATATGACTCTATATGAATGCCTCCGGCGGTGTACCGGGATGTGCAATGATCTAGCATAGCAATGACATAAAAAAACCGGACAAGCCATGAAAACATCATGCAAGCTATCTTACGATCATGAAAAGCAATATGACAATAGATGCTCAAGTCATGTATATGATGATGATGGAAGTTACATGGCAATATATCTCGGAATGGCTATGGAAATGCCATAGTAGGTAGGTATGGTGGCTGTTTAGAGGAAGATATAAGGAGGCTTATGTGTGATAGAGCGTATCGTATCACGGGGTTTGGATGCACCGGCGAAGTTTGCACCAACTCTCGAGGTGAGAAAGGGCAATGCACGATACCGAAGAGGCTAGGAATGATGGAAGGGTGAGAGTGCGTATAATCCATGGACTCAACATTAGTCATAAAGAACTCACATACTTATTGCAAAAATCTATTATTCATCGAAACAAAGTACTACGGGCATGCTCCTAGGGGGATAGATTGGTAGGAAAAGACCATCGCTCGTCCCCGACCGCCACTCATAAGGAAGATAATCAATAAATACCTTATGCTCCAACTTCATTACATAACGTCATTACATAACGGTTCACCATACGTGCATGCTACGGGAATCACAAACCTCAACACAAGTATTTCTACAATCCACAACTACCCACTAGCATGACTCTAATATCACCATCTTTATATCGCAAAACTATTGCAGGGAATCAAACATATCATATTCAGTGATCTACAAGTTTTATGTAGGATTTTATGACTAACCATGTGAATGACCAATTCCTGTCGTCTCTCTAAATAGATATAATTGAAGCAAGAGAGTTTAATTCTTTCTACAAAAGATATTCCCACGCTCTAACAAATATAAGTGACGCAAAAGATCATTCTACAAATGGCTGTTTTCTATGTGAAGAGAAACAGGCAATCCAAACCTCAAAAGATATAAGTGAAGCACATGAAGCATTCTATAAAGCCATACTCAAAAGATATAAGTGAAGTGCAATGAGCATTCTATAAATCAACCAAGGACTATCTCATACCAGCATGGTGCATCAAAGAAAAGTGAAAACTAAATGCAAAAGACGCTCCAAGATTTACACATATCATGTGATGAATAAAAATATAGCTCCAAGTGAAATTACCAATGATCGTTAGAAGAAAGAGGGGATGCCTTCCGGGGCATCCCCAAGCTTGGTTTCTTGGGAGTCCTTGAATATTTCCTTGGGGTGCCTCAGGCATCCCCAAGCTTAGTCTCTTGCCACTCCTTATTCCTTCATCCATCGTGATCTCTCCCAAAACTTGAAAACTTCAATCACACAAAACATAACGGAAACTTTGGTAAGATCCGTTAGCATAATAAAGCAAATCACTCCTCTAAGTACTGTTGCAAACCAATTCATATTTTTTATTTGCATTGGAGCTACTGTAATATAACTTTTCCATGGCTTAATCCACTGATAGAAATTGATAGTTTCATCAAAACAAGCAAACTATGCATCAAAAACAGAATCTGTCTTAAACAGGACAGTCTGTAATAATCTGAACATTTACCATACCTCTGGTACTCCAAAAATTCTGAAAAAATAGGAAAAAAACAATTTGTATAGAAAGACAGTGCAAAAAGTTTCAGAACCATTTGACGTTCCAGTAAAAAAATGTAAAATCATGCACTACAGCCAAAGTTTCTGTTCTGCACCGCACAAACCAACAAGCAATGTAAACATCCTAAAGGCAAACCTTGGCACATTATTTTTATAATACAATGGAATTGTACAAGGGGATAATTATTTTTGTTGAAAATTTTCTGTAATCAAGATTCGCAAAGTTTTCGTGGGCATGAACAAAGTTCAAGGAGCTCCCCCACTTCAACAATGCTTGTCTCTCTCACTTTCACTTTCCTTTTTGAAAGTTTTGGGTTCCCCTCTTTATTTTTCTTGTTTTTAAACTATATAAAGGAACTCAATATAAATAAATGACTCTCTAAAACTTCCGGGTTGTCTCCCTGGCAGCACTTTCTTTAAAGCCATTAAGCTAGGCATAAGGTGCTCAAGTAATGAATCCACCTGGATCCCAAGGTATATCAAAGCCAATTTTAATTAACAATGATTTGTGATTTAGTAGTGAGCACAAAGCAACATATATCATGTAATGACGAAGTCTAACTCTCTTCCTATGCATCGGCATGTCATAAAAGAACAATTCATGCACACATAGTAAAGGCCAATGCATGGTATAAACATTTTCTTGCAATTTTATCATATTGGAAACATGGAGAGGCAGAGATGTAGTTCCTCTCTCATAATAATTGCAAGTAGGAGCAGCAAGAACATGCATATTATATCTATCAAAATAATCATGTGTAGTAGTGAAATGCAACCCATCAATATAATCCTTAATAAGGGCAAACTTCTCTGATATACTGTAGTTTGGAGAATTCAAAAAGATAATAGGACTATTATGTGTGGGTGCAATAGCAAAAATTTCATGTTTAACATAAGGAACTAAAGCAAGTTCATATCCATAAGCATAATTCATATTGGCATCTTGGCCACAAGAATATCAAGCATCATAAAAAGGGGGTATTTCAAAAGAATCAACGGGATCATAACAATCATCATAGCAATCATCCTTCGGTAAGCACGAAGGAAAATTAAACAATGCATGAGTTGAAGAGTTACTCTCATTAGAAGGTGGGCACGGGTAGCTAATCCGCTCTTCCTCCTTTTGTTCTTCGCTCTCCTCGTCATCTTTTTCATCCAATGAGATCAAAGTTTCATCAATTTCTTCTTCCATATACTCCTGCAAAATATTAGTCTCTTCTTGGACAGCAGAGACTTTCTCAATAATTCATCAATATCATAATTGTATTTATAATTCTCATAGCAATATTTAAGGATAGCTAAATTTTCAGGTCTATAAACTGAATCATCAAAATCTTCAAACTCTTTAAACAAAGATTCAATTTCACATGCACCCTTAAAAGCAACAAATTCTTCTATTCGCTCCACATCATAGTAGTCATATATACCATTAGCATAAGAATCTAAGGTTTCATTATCATTAACTTCGCATGAAAAGGGAAGGTGTGGAGCCTTCATCCTAGAGCAACAAGTATAATCATATCTCAAGCATAGTTGCCGAGCATACCAATGCAACATATGAATTTGATCCCATAATACTTTCCCTTTTTGAGTCAAGCGATAATCCCTAAAGTATTCACGTTGATCCAACGTTACTCCCATTATAAAGTTGAATGGGGTTTTCTCATGATTATCAAAGTAGTACATAATATCTTTCACATAATGAGCATCGAGGGTTTTAGGAGGTTCCCCATCTCCATGAGTAGCAAGTAAACCTAATTTTTTTGGTATTTTGTGTTTAATATCCATAACTAAAGATACAGAACAACGTAGAACAGCAAATAAAAATTACTTAGTGATAAAGCAAACAAGCACACACGAGAATATTCACCCCACGCTATAACTCCCCAGCAACGGCGCCAGAAAAAGGTCTTGATAACCCACAAGTATAGGGGATCAATTGTAGCCTCTTTCGATAAGTTAGAGTGTCGAACCCAACGAGGATCTAAAGGTAGAACAAATATTCCCTCAAGTTCTATCGACCACCGATACAACTCTACACACGCTTAACGTTCGCTTTACCTAGAACAAGTATGAAACTAGAAGTACTTTGTAGGTGTTTTTGGATAGGTTTGCAAGATAATAAAGAGAGCGTAAATAAAAAGTAGGGGCTGTTTGGATAAAGACACAACTAAGTTAGTTTTAGTAGAGAGCTTGTTGTCACACAAGAAAGTTATTTGTCCCTAGGCAATCGATAACTAGACCGGTAATCATTATTGCCATTTTATTTGAGGGAGAGGCATAAGCTAACATACTTTATCTTATTGGATCATATGCACTTATGATTAGAACTCTAGAAAGCATCTACAACTACTAAAGATCATTAAGGTAAAACCCAACCATAGCATTAAAGTATCAAGTCCTCTCTATTCCCATACGCAAGCAACCTACTTACTCGGGTATGTGCTTCTGTCACTCATGCCACCCACCATAAGAAAATCATGAACATATTGCAAACCCTACAGAGGGGATCCCTCATGCTTGTGCAACATGGAGAGCACCAATAATAAAACATGCAACTCAAACCAATCACGATCATCAATTAACCCATAGGAAAAAACGGATCTACTCAAACATCATAGGATAACCATACATCATTGGGAAATAATATATAGCGTTGAGCACCATGTTTAAGTAGAGATTATAGCGGGTAAAAGAGGGGTTACACCGCTTCATAGAGGGGGAGAGTTGGTGATGATGGCGGTGAAGTTGTTGGTGTAGATTGCGGTGATGATGATGGCTCCGGCGGCATTCCGGCGCCATCGGAAGAGAGGGGGAGAGAGTCCCCCTTCTTCTTCCTTGACCTTCTCCCTATATGGGAGAAGGGTTTCCCCTCTGGTCCTTGGTCTCCATGGGATGGGAGGGGCGAGATCCCCTCCGAGATTGGATCTGTCTCTTTGTCTCTCTCTGTTTCCGCGTTCCCGATTCTGCTCTTTCACCGCTTCTTAAATTCTCGGAGATCCGTAACTCCGATTGGGCTGAATTTTGGACACGATTTTTATCCGGATATTGGCTTTCTTGCGGCAAAAGAAGGGCACCAACCGCCTTACAAGGTGGCCACGAGGGCCCAGGGACGCGCCTAACCCCCTGGGGCGCGCCCCCTGCCTCGTGGCCCCATCAGTCATCGTCTCGCGTTGATTCTTCTTCCCAAAAATCACATATATTCCAAAAAAACTCCATCAGTTTTTATCCCGTTTGGACTCCGTTTGATATGGATTTTCTGCGAAACAAAAAACATGCAACAAATAGGAACTGATACTAGGCACTGGATCAATATGTTAGTCCCAAAAATAGTATAAAAAGTTGCCAAAAGTATATGAAAGATGTAGAATATTGGCATGGAACAATCAAAAATTATTACGACGAAGATGTATCAGTCACCTGGCCGGACACGTTTGTATGAGCCGGCCGGGACTCTGTAAGCCGCGAGGCATCAACCCGTGTATATAATGGGATGACCCGGCAGCGGCTTAGGGCAAGAAACAATAGATCGAAAGCCAGGCTAAGTGTATTCGCTCCCTGGTAATCGAAACCCTAGCAATACCACTTCAAATTGGATTAGGCTTTTACCTTCACTGTAAGGGACCAAACCACTATAAACTCCTTGTGTCCTTTGTCTCGTTTTAACCCCTTTAAGCTAACTACGTCGCAATGGTTCCACAACTAAGTCCTTCCACTAGGACATCTGCCGTGACAATTCCACGACAGGAAGAGTGTGTCCACATACCCTCGTAGAGTGAAAGCGGAAGCATTCGGTTAACGCGGTTGATGTACTCGAACGTCTTCACGATCCAACCGATCCAAGTACCGAACGTACTGCACCTCTGTGTTCAGCACACGTTCATCTCGATGATGTCCCTCGAACTCTTGATCCAACAGAGGGTCGAGGGAGAGTTCCGTCAGCATGATGGCGTGGTGATGGTGATGTGATCCGTGCAGGGCTTCGCCTAACCACTACGACGCTATGACCGGAGGAGTAAACTGTGGAGGGGGGCACCGCACACGGCTAAGAGAACTACTGGTGTGCCTTTGGGGTGCCCGCTCCGCCCCCGTATATAAAGGAGGGGAGGAGGAGGTGGACGGCCTTAGGGGTGGCGCGCCATGGGGGTCCTACTAGGACTCCACTCGTAGTAGGATTCACCCCCTTCCTTCCAATGGAGAGGGGAAAGGGGAAAGAGGGGAGAGGGAGAAGGAAAGGGGGTCCACGCCCCCACCCCTTGTCTAATTCGGATTGGGCATGGGGGAGGCGCGCGCCTCCTCTTGTGTCCTTCCTCCCTCTCTCCATGATGTCTACTACACAACCTTCCTCTTGTAGATGTTGTTGGGCCTCCAAGTGCAAAGGTTTGTAGGACAGTAGCAAATTTCCCTCAAGTGGATGACCTAAGGTTTATCAATCCGTGGGAGGTGTAGGATGAAGATGGTCTCTCTCAAACAACCCTGCAACCAAATAACAAAGAGTCTCTTATGTCCCCAACACACCCAATACAATGGTAAACTGTATATGTGCACTAGTTCGGCGAAGAAATGGTGATACAAGTGCAATATGGATGGTAGATATAGGTTTTTGTAAACTAAAAATATAAAAACAGAAATGTAGCAAGTGGTAGAAGTGAGCGAAAACGGTATTGCAATGCTTCAAAACAAGGCCTAGGGTTCATACTTTCACTAGTGCAAGTTCTCTCAACAGGGATAACATAATTAGATCATATTACTATCCCTCAACATGCAGTAAAAGGTCACTCCATAGTCACTAACAGCGGAGAACAAATGAAGAGATTATTGTAGGGTACGAAACCACCTCAAAGTTATTCTTTCCGATCAATCCATTGGGCTATTCCTATAAATGTCACAAACAACCCTAGAGTTCGTAGTAAAATAACACCTTAACACACAAATCAACCAAAACCCTAATGTCACCTAGATACTCCAATGTCACCACAAGTATCCGCGGGTATGATTATACGATATGCATCACACAATCTCGGATTCATCTATTCAACCAACACAAAGAACTTCAAAGAGTGCCCCAAAGTTTCTACCAGAGAGTCAATACGAAAATGTGTGCCAACCCCTATGCATAGATTCCCAAGGTCAAGGAACCCACAAGTTGATCACCAAAACATACATCAAGTGAATCAATAGAATACACCATTGTCACCACGGGTATCCCACGCAAGACATATATCAAGTGTTCTCAAATCCTTAAAGACTCAATCCGATAAGATAACTTCAAAGGGAAAACACAATCCATTACAAGAAGGTAGAGGGGGAGAAACATCATAAGATCCAACTATAGTAGCAAAGCTCGCGGTACATCAAGATCGTGCCAAGTCAAGAACACGAGAGAGAGAGAGAGAGAGATCAAACACATAGCTACTGGTACATACCCTTAGCCCCGAGGGTGAACTACTCCCTCCTCATCATGGAGAGCACCGGGATGATAAAGATGGCCACCGGTGATGGATCCCCCCTCCGGCAGGGTGCCAGAACAGGGTCCCGATTGGTTTTTGGTGGCTACAAACGCTTGCGGCGGCGGAACTCCTGATCTAGGTTTCTTTTCAGGGGTTTTTGTATTTATAGGAATTTTTGGCGCCGGTCTCACGTCAGGGGGGTCTCCGAGTCATCCACAAGGCAGGGGGCGCGCCTAGGGGGTAGGGCGCGCCCTCCACCCTCGTGGATGGCTCAAGACTCTTCTGGCCCAACTATTTTACTCCGGGGGCTTCTTTTGGTCCATAAAAAATCATCAAAAATTGGCACATCAATTGGACTACGTCATTCCCTTTGTCATCGGTATGTTACTTGCCCGAGATTCAATTGTCAGTATCATCATACTTAGTTCAATCTCATTACCGGCAAGTTTCTTTACTCGTTTCGTAAAGCATCATCCCGCAACTAACTCATTAGTCAATTGCTTGCAAGGCTTATAGTGATGTGCATTACCGAGAGGGCCCAGATATACCTCTCCGATACACGGAGTGACTAATCCTAATCTTGATCTATGCCAACCCAACAAACACCTTCGGAGACACCTGTAGAGCATCATTATGATCACCCAATTATGTTGTGATGTTTGATACCACACAAGGTGTTCCTCCGGTATTAGGGACTTGCATAATCTCATAGTCAGAGGAATATGTATAAGTCATGAAGAAAGCAATAGCAATAAAACTAAACGATCACAGTGCTAAGCTAACAGATGGGTATTGTCCATCACATCATTATATAATGATGTGATCCCGTTCATAAAATGACAACACATGTCTATGGTCAGGAAACTTAACCATCTTTGATTAACGAGCTAGTCAAGTAGAGGCATACTAGGGACACTCTGTTTGTCTATGTATTCACACATGTACTAAGTTTCCGGTTAATACAATTCTAGCTTGAATAATAAACATTTATCATGATATAAGCAAATATAAATAACGACTTTAATATTGCCTCTAGGGCATATTTCCTTCAGTCTCCCACTTGCACTAGAGTCAATAATCTAGATTACATAGTAATGATTCTAACACCCATGGAGTCTTGGTGCTGATCATGTTTTGCTCGTGGAAGAGGCTTAGTCAGTAGGTCTGCAACATTTAGATCCGTATGTATCTTGCAAATCTCTAGGTCTCCCTCCTTGACTTGATCGCGGATGGAATTGATGTGCTTGGTTGTCTTGTGAAATCTGGATTCCTTTGCCAAGGCAATTGCACCAGTATTGTCACAAAAGATTTTCATTGGACCCGATGCACTATGTATTACACCTAGATCAGATATGAACTCCTTCATCCAGACTCCTTCATTTGCTGCTTCCGAAGCAGCTATGTATTCCGCTTCACACGTACATCCCGCCACGATGCTCTGCTTAGAACTGCACCAACGGACACCTCCACCTTTCAATGAAAATATGTATCCAGTTTGTGACTTAGAGTCATCCGGATCTGTGTCAAAGCTTGCATCGACTTAACCGTTTACGCCGAGCTCTTTGTCACCTCCATAATCGAGAAACATATCCTTAGTCCTTTTTAGGTATTTCAGGATGTTCTTGACCGTTGTCCAGTGATCCACTACTGGATTACTTTTGTACCTCCCTACTAAACTAATAGCAAGGCACACATCAGGTCTGGTACACAACATTGCATACATGATAGAACCTATGGCTGAGGCATAGGGAATGACTTTCATTTTCTCTCTATCTTCTGCAGTGGTTGGGCATTGTGTCTGACTCAACTTCACACCTTGTAACACAGGCAAGAACCCTTTCTTTGAATGATCCATTTTGAACTTCTTCAAAACTTTATCAAGGTAAGTGCTTTGTGAAAGTCCAATTAAGCGTCTTGATCTATCTCTATAGATCTTGATGCCCAATATATAAGCAGGTTCATCGAGGTCTTTCATTGAAAAATTCTTATTCAAGTATCCTTTTATGCTATCCAGAAATTCCGTATTATTTCCAATCAACAATATGTCATCCGCATATAATATTAGAAATGGTACAGAGCTCCCACTCACTTTCTTGTAAATACAGGCTTCTCCAAAAGTCTGTATAGAACCATATGCTTTGATCACACTTTCAAAGTGTATATTCCAACTCCAAGTGGCTTGCACCAGTCCATAAATGGATCGCTGGAGCTTGCACACTTTGTTAGCACCTTTAGGATCGACAAAACATTATGGTTGCATCATATGCAACTCTTCTGTAAGATATTCATTAAGGAATGCAGTTTTGACATCCATTTGCCAAATTTCATAATCATAAAATGCGGCAATTGCTAACATGATTCGGACAGACTTAAGTATCGCTACTGGTGAGAAGGTCCCATCATAGTCAACTCCTTGAACTTGTCGAAAAACTTTCGCAACAAGTCGAGCATTGTAGACAGTAACATTTCCGTCAGCGTCAGTCTTCTTCTTGAAGATCCATTTATTCTCTATGGCTTGCCGATCATCGGGCAAGTCAACCAAAGTCCACACTTTGTTCTCATACATGGATCCCATCTCAGATTTCATGGCCTCAAGCCATTTCACGGAATCTGGGCTCATCATCACTTCCTCATAGTTCGTAGGTTCGTCATGGTCAAGTAACATGACCTCCAGAACAAGATTACCGTACCACTCTGGTGCGGACCGTACTCTGGTTGACCTACGAGGTTCAGTAGTCACTTGATCTGAAGTTTCATGATCATCATCATTAGCTTCCTCCCTAATTGGTGTAGGGATCACTAGAACTGATTTCTGTGATGAACTACTTTCCAATACGGGAGAAGGTACAATTACCTCATCAAGTTCTACTTTTCTCCCACTCACTTCTTTCGATATAAACTCCTTCTCTAGAAAGGATCCATTCTTAGCAAAAAATATCTTGCCTTCGGATCTATAGAAGGAGTACCCAACAGTTTCCTTTGGGTATCCTACGAAGACACATTTCTCCGATTTGGGTTCGATCTTATCAGGTTAAAGCTTTTTCACATAAGCATCACGGCCCCAAACTTTAAGGAACGACAGCTTGGGTTTCTTGCCAAACCACAGTTCATATGATGTCGTCTCAACGGATTTAGATGGTGCCCTATTTAACGTGAATGCAGTCATCTCTAAAGCATAACCCCGAAACGATAGCGGTAAATCGGTAAGAGACATCATAGACCGCACCATATCTAATAAAGTACGGTTACAACGTTCGGACACACCATTACGCTGTGGTGTTCCAGGTGGCGTGACTTGCAAAACTATTCCACATTGTTTCAAATGAAGACCAAACTCATAACTCAAATATTCACCTCCCCGATCAGATCGTAGAAACTTTATTTTCTTGTTACGATGATTTTCCACTTCACTCTCAAATTCTTTGAACTTTTCAAATGTTTCAGACTTATGTTTCATTAAGTAGATATACCCATATATGCTCAAATCCTATGTGAAGGTCAGAAAATTATGATACCCGCCGCGAGCCTCAACACTCATCGGACCACATACATCAGTATGTATTATATCCAATAAGTCTGTGACTCGCTCCATTGTTCCAAAGAACAGAGTCTTAGTCATCTTGCCCAGAGGCATGGTTCGCAAGTATCAAGTGATTCATAATCAAGTGATTCCACAAGTCCATCAGGATGGAGTTTCATCATGCGCTTTACACCAATATGACCTAAACGACGGTGCCACAAATAAGTTGCACCATCATTATTATCTTTGCATCTTTTGGCTTCAATATTATGAATATGTGTATCACTACAATCAAGATTCAACAAAAATAGACCACTCATCAAGGGTGCATGACCATAAAAGATATTACTCATATAAATAGAACAACCATTATTCTCTGATTTAAATGAATAACCATCTCACATCAAACAAGATCCAGATATAATGTTC
Organism: Triticum dicoccoides; assembly: GCF_002162155.2. Lineage (NCBI taxonomy): Eukaryota > Viridiplantae > Streptophyta > Magnoliopsida > Poales > Poaceae > Triticum > Triticum dicoccoides. The sequence goes on from NC_041384.1 coordinate 170,640,204, forward strand.
ATGCTCAATTGTAACACCCTCGATGCGACTATAGCTCCCACGTGTCGAGGCACGACTTAGAGATATAATCGCATTGAAGGCATATGTCGCAAGTTAGGCAATCTTCACAAATATCCCATGTAATGTAATAATAAAAGGGAAGAACATAGTTGCTTACACTTGCCATGTCAATCGAGTACATAAATAACATTACATCATCCAAAACACTCATGGCCCGACTACGGCGCCAAAATAAAAGAGAACCCAACATGCGACACGGTCCCGATCACCCCCAACTGGGCACCACTACTGATCATCGGGAAAAGACATGTAGTAAGAGTCTTCGTCGAACTCCCACTTGAGCTCGTACTCATCACCTGTAGCAGAATCACCTGGACCTGCATCTGGAGTTATAGTTTCTGTGAGCCACAGGGACTCAGCAATCTCGCACCCTCGCGATCAAGACTATTTAAGCTTATAGGAAGGATAGGCAAATATATATGTGGAGCTGCAACAAGCGACTAGCATATGTGGTGGCTAACTTATACGCAAAAGAGAGCGAGAAGAGGAGGCAAAGCGCGAGCCAGAATCTAGAAGAACAACCTGCGCAAGCATAACTCCAATACCGTGTCCACTTCCCGGACTCCGCCGGAAAGGGGCCATCACGGTAACACACATGGTTGATTCATTTTAATTAATTAAGGTTCAAGTTATCTACAACCGGACATTAACAAATTCCCATCTGCCCATAACCGCGGGCACGGCTTTCGAAAGTTCAATCCCTGCAGGGGAGTCCCAACTTAGCCCATGACAAGCTCTCACGGTCAACAAAGGAATAGACCTCCACCCGAGACACACCGATCAGACTCGGTAACCCGGTACAACAAGACAATTCGACAGGTTAAAACAAGACCAGCAACACCGCCCGAATGTGCCGACAAATCCCGATAGGAGCTGCACATATCTCTTTCTCAGGGCACACTCAGATTGTCCTAGGTACGGGTAGGCCAGCCCAGAGTTGCCCCTGGTGGCCACCGGTAGCTGATAGGTGGACCAACACTCAGAGGAGCACTGGCCCGGGGGGGTAAAATAAGATGACCCTTGAGTCTGCAGAACCCAAGGGAAAGAAAAGTCTAGGTGGCGAATGGTAAAACCAATGTTGGGCATTGCTGGAAAAGCTTTAATCAAGGCGAAATATCAAGGGGTTCCCATTATAACCCAACCGCGCAAGGAACGCAAAAATCCGGGAACATAACACCGATATGACGGAAACTAGAGCGGCAAGAGTGGAACAAAACACTAGGCGAGAGGCCGAGCCTTCCACCCTTCACCAAGTATATAGATGCATTAAGATAACATGGCAATATAATGATATCCCAACAAGTAAATAAATGTTCCAACAAGGAACGGCTCCAATCTTCACCTGCAACTAGCAACGCTATAAGAGGGGCTGAGCAAAGCGGTAACATAGCCAATCAACGGTTTGCTAGGACAATGGTGGGTTAGAGGTTGACATGACAATTTGGGAGGCTGACAAGCAAAAGGTAGGCATCATAGCATTGGCATAGCAAAAGAGCGAGCAAACTAGCATAGCAAAGATAGTAGTGATTTCGAGGGTATGATCATCTTGCCTGCACAGTTGTCAGAGTTGACTGGATCCTCACAAGCAAACTCAACGGGCTCCTCGGTAGCGAACTCGTCTCCCGGCTCTACCCAAACAAGACAAACAAGCAACAAGGACACAATCAACCACGTGCAAGGATCAAGTGATATGATGCAATGGTGATATGCTATGCGGGATGCGATGCGGGATGCAAAATGCAAGATATGACAGGAAATGCATGAACCTGGCCTCAACTTGGAATTCCAAGGGTGCCACTGGAAAGAAGAGATGAAATCGCTTGAAAACTATATAAAGAACGCCGGAATCGGAGTTACGGTTTGGAAATGGCAAGCGTTTTAAGATATGACACCGGTCTGCGATTTACAGCAAGTAGGCATCTAAATGCAATGAAATTAACATGCTACAGCCACCAAGCATGACAACAAAATACATGGCAGGGATGCACACAAGATGCTTAACAAAAGACTAGAACTGAGCCACGGCCAATTCATCCATTATGAGGTTCAAACAAGCATGGCAAAAACGCAAATGCAAAACAGATTTCAGACTTAGTGAAATTAACACTAGTCTGAAATTTCAGATCGTGAAGCCCTCTTCGGAGCAGCAAAACAACATGATACATGACCTGATCATGACAAATAAGAACATGGCATGGAGCTACTCAACAAGCTTAACAAAAGACCCAAAGTGACCTGAGGCCAAAAGGGTTCACAAAATATACTAACGGGCACACGAACATAGCTAAAACACAATCAGTTTTCAGACTTGGTGAAAACTGAGACATGCTGAAATATAACTCACGAAGGCATATAAACGAGCTCGATGCACTCACTACGGTGCAAGTCATGGCAAGACAAGCATACATCCATTAAGAAGGCACAAAATACAAGCTAGACATGGCAAGAACAATGGCATAGCATACACAGATCAACTACAATAACATCGGCAAAGTCGCAAACAAGTTGATGATCTGCCCAGATTCACAACGAAGCAAAAGTAGAGCTCGATTGACTCAAGCTAGGGTGCTCCATAATTTCAAACAAAGACATGGATGGATAGAGAACTACAAGGTTAACAAAACTCCCTTAGTGAACATCCTCAAAAGAGGCACGGATCACTAGAAAAACAACACGAACATATGGCATCATGAACTAAATAATCCCAGACTTGGTGAAAACTACTAAGTCCCTGAAAACAGATTTACCGGGTGCCTCACTTTGCAAGCTTGCACAAGTCACCACACAGATCCTAAAAATGCATGGGTTGCGCCTCTGGAAAGAAGACAAAATCCTTAACAAAACATATGAAGGACTCACAGGCATAGCATGCACACAATAATCATGGCAAAAATGACAAAAGTCTAAGATGAACTAGCAGATCTGACAATTAACTCACGAAGCCTCCTTCTAACAGCATTTCGGGCATCAAGATGCACTCAAATGAAAATGATGCAATGGAATGAAATGATGTACTCATCGAGGCAAACATTTTGATATGCTATATGCCCAAATCGGAGCTACAGATGCAAAGTTATCACTGGTCAAAGTATGCACAAAATTCAGGGTTCGGGAGAGAAAAGTCAACCGAGGAGATATTTTCGGATCTCAGATCCAGATCGCACGGGAACCGAGGATGGTCGGGGAAGCTCGCCGGAGTTGAAGAAGTTCGCCGGAGTTCGTCGAAGAGGTAGATCCGGCCACTCCCGGCCGGATCCGGCGATGGGGGCGGCGGTAGCGGCCGGCGAGGGACGCGGCGGAGCCGGCCGGCTCGGGGCGGCGTTCCGGGCGAGCCGGGCGAAGGGCGGCCGGTGCGGGCTCCAGCGTGGAAATCCTGTCGGCGGGGCGGCCGGCGCCGGAGGAGAAGAAGCGGGGCGGCGGCGCTGCGGATCGGGCGAGGCGGCGGCGCCCTGGGCCATGGGGGCCAGGCGCGGGCTTCCGCGGGCCGGCGGCGGAGTCGAGTGGCGCGGGCCACATGGCGGGATGCGGCTGGCTGGGCGCGGCGGCAGACGCGTCCGGCCGGGGGCGGACGTGTCCCTCGGTGGCAGGATGCGTTTTTTTTAGGGTTTCGTGGGAGGAGGAGATCCGAAAAACGGGGGGTGTATATATAGGCATAGGGGGAGCTAGGAGAGTCCAAATGAGGTGCGGTTTTTGGCCACGCGATCGTGATCGAACGCTCTAGGACATGGAGCAGAGTTTGGTGGGTTTTGGGACAAATTGGAGGGGTGTTGGGCTGCAACACACACGGGGCCTTTTCGGTCCCTCGGTTAACCGTTGGAGTATCAAACGAAGTCCAAATGATACGAAACTTGACAGGCGGTCTACCGATAGTAAACCAAGGCCGCTTGGCAAGTCTCGGTCCAATCCGGAATGTTTAATCCCCACACACAAAAGAAAGGTAGAAATGACCACCGGAGGAGAACGAAGCGCCGGAATGCAAAACGGACAATGGGGAAATGCTCGAATGCATAAGACGAACACGTATGCAAATGCAATGCACATGATGACATGATATGAGATGCATGAAAACAAAAACAACACACGGAGACAAAGACCCGAACCCGAGAAATAAATATAACTTAACGCCGGAAACGGCAAGAGTTGGAGTACAAATTGGGAAAGTTATATCTGGGGCGTTACAACACTCCACCACTACGAAAGATCTCGTCCCGAGATCTAGGACTGAAAGAACTCCGGGTACTCAGAACGGAGGTGATCCTCGCGTTCCCAGGTAGGTTCACGGTCGGAATGGTGCGACCACTTGACTTTGAGAAATTTGATTGACTTGTTGCGAGTCTTGCGTTCAGTCTCTTCAAGAATAGCAACTGGGTGCTCACGATAAGAGAGATCTTCTTGGAGCTCAATGTCGTCGAAGTTGACGATGCGGTCAGGAGTCTTGAAGCACTTTCAAAGCTGAGAGACATGGAACACATCATGAACATTTGCAAAGTTTGAAGGAAGCTCGAGTTGATAGGCGAGGTCGCCTCTCTTGCTGACAATCTTGAAAGGTCCCACGTATCTAGGGGCAAGCTTCCCTTTGATACCGAAGCGACGAGTACCTTTCATAGGAGAGACACGGAGGTAAACATGATCTCCGATCTCGAAAGCCAAATCACGGTGCTTACTATCATAGTAGCTCTTCTGGCGGGATTGGGCTGCTTTGAGGTTATCACGAATGACTTTGCACATTTCTTCTGCTTCTGTGATTAAGTCATTACCCAAAAGCTGACGTTCACCGGTTTCAGACCAGTTGAGAGGGGTACGACACTTCCTGCCATACAGAATTTCAAAAGGGGCCTTGCCCGAACTTGCTTGAAAACTGTTGTTGTATGAGAATTCAGCATAAGGAAGACAATCCTCCCACTTCATGCTGAAGGAGATCACACAAGCCCTGAGCTTATCTTCAAGAATCTGGTTGACACGCTCGACTTGACCGCTTGTTTGAGGATGGAAAGTTGTGCTGAAGCAGATGTTGGTGCCCATGGCCTTCTGAAAAGAATCCCAAAACTTGGAGGTAAAGATGCTGCCACGGTCTGAAGATATCACTTGAGGAATACCGTGCAGAGAGACAATGCGAGAGGTATAGAGTTCCGCCAATTGAGCTGCAGTGATCGACTCTTTGATAGGCAGAAAGTGGGCCACTTTGGTGAGCTTGTCGATGACAACAAATATAGCATCATTGCCACGCTTGGACTTTGGAAACCCAGTCACGAAGTCCATTTCAATGTGGTCAAACTTCCATTCTAGAATGGCAAGAGGTTGGAGGAGACCTGCTGGCCTTTGGTGTTCTGCCTTCACTCTTCTGCAGACATCACATTCATTCACGAATTGAGCGATGTCGCGCTTCATTCGAGTCCACCAATAAGCTTGCTTGAGGTCCTGATACATCTTCGTACTCCCAGGGTGGATGGAGAGGAGAGAATTGTGAGCCTCGTTCATGATCACTTTACGGAGGTCACCTTTGGGCACAACAATACGATCCTCGAAGAAGAGAGTGTCCTTGTCATCAAGGCGGTAGCACTTGTACTTGGACTGACTCTTGGCAATCCCAATCTTCACCTTCTTCATCATAGCATCAAGAAGCTGGGCTTGGCGAATCTGGTATTCTAAGGTAGGAGAGACTTGAAGGTTGGCGAGGAAACCTTGGGGAACAACTTGCATATTCAGCTTGCGGAAAGCTTCACAAAGCTCGGGTTGATAAGGCTTAAGAATCAAACTGCTGCAGTACGCTTTCCTGCTCAAAGCGTCAGCAATCACATTTGCCTTGCCTGGAGTATACTCGATACTCGGATTATACTCTTGAATCATTTCGAACCATCGAGTTTGCCTGAGGTTGAGATTAGGCTGAGTGAAGATGTACTTGAGACTCTTGTGATCAGTGAAAATATCCACTTTTCTTCCCAATAGAAGATGTCTCCAAGTCAACAGAGCATGCACAACTGCCGCCAACTCGAGATCATGAGTGGGGTAGTTCTTCTCATTAGCCTTCAACTGGCGAGAGGTATAAGCAACAACTTTCTTCTCTTGCATAAAAACTGCGCCGAGACCTTGGAGAGAGGCATCACAAAAGACCTCGTACGGCTTGGATTCATCAGGCGGAGTCAGAACTAGAGCAGTGACCAATTTTTCTTTCAAAGTGTTGAAAGCAATATCACACTCCGGAGACCAAACGCACTTGACGTGCTTCTGAAGAAGATTTGAGAGAGGCTTCACGATCTTAGAAAAGTTTTCAACGAATCTTCGGCAATAGCTTGCGAGACCGAGAAAACTGCGGAGTTGCTTCACGTTCTGAGGAGGTTCCCAATTCACAATTGCAGACACCTTCTCAGGATTCACGGAAATGCCCTTGGCAGAGATGATATGGCCAAGATAAAGAACCTCATCGAGCCAAAATTCACACTTGGAGAACTTGGCATAGAACTGATGTTCTCTGAGCTTATCAAGAACCAAACGCAAATGCTTGGCATGATCTTCCTTGTTCTTCAAGAAAACCAGAATGTCGTCGAGATAGACCAAAACGAAGTCATTGGTGTACGCGTTGAATATGAAGTTCATCATGCGAGAGAACGTCGGAGGAGCGTTGGCGAGGCCAAAAGACATGACAGTGTATTCATATGAACCAAAGCTTGTTCTGAATGCTGTCTTGGGAATATCTTCTTCACGAATGCGAATCTGGTGATAACCCATACGGAGATCAAGCTTGGAGAATACTTGGGCACCTTTGAGTTGTTCGAACAGCTCGTTGATGTTGGGAAGTGGGTATTTGTTCGTGATGGTCTTCTTGTTCACTGGACGGTAATCAACACAAAGTCGGTCCGTTCCATCCTTCTTCTTCACAAAAAGAACACCACAACCCCACGGAGAAGAACTAGGCCGGATGAGACCCATTCTTTCTTGCTCATCGAGTTGCTTCTTCAGCTCCTTCAACTCTTCAGGTCCGAGCTTGTAAGGACGCTTGCACACAGGTTCGGTGCCAGGCTCAAGTTCAATAACGAATTCAACTAGCCGGTGCGGAGGCATTCCTGGGAGCTCTTCTGGAAAGACGTCTTGATATTCGCAAACGACTGGAATTTGCGAGATGGCATCGAATTCACCCTTCTCATTGAGAGAAAACAGACGAATGGTATCATCACGAGCAGCAAAGACAATTACATCCTCAGACGAATGAGTCAATTGAATTTGCCTTGCCGCACAATCAAGCTGAGCCTTGTGCTTAGAAAGCCAATCCATTCCGAGAATAAGATCAATATCTGAGTCACCGAGAACCATAGGAGAAGCCAAGAACTTGTAGTCACCCAAAGTGATAGAAACATCCGGAACGATGGAGTTAGCCTGCATGCGCTTACCGGGAGAGACAACTGCTAAAGGACTAGGCAAAACTTGCGAAACCAATTCATGCCTATTTGTAAACGGTCTCGAGACGAAGCAATGCGATGCACCAGTGTCAAAAAGAACTTTAGCTGGAATATCATTAACAGGAAGGTTACCCATGATCACATCTGACGAGTCCTCTGCCTGAGCTGCATTCATCAAATTGACCTTGGCATGCTTGGGATTATGCTTGACCACAGCTGTACTTGCCGATCTGACAGGAGGAGGAGGAGGAAGACGCCTCTGGTTGAGACACTTGTTGGCATAGTGACCCTTCTGTTGGCACTTGTTGCACGTGACCTCTGAAAGCGGACGGTGATACGGAGCACTCGATCTTGGAGCTTGAGACGAAGTCTTGTTCTGAAAGCCAGGGTTGGGTGGGTGGGAAGAACCACTGCCACCTTTGCTCTTCTGCTGAAACGGCTGACGGAACGGAGGAGGAGGAAGCCATAACTTATGCTGCTTGGCCACTTGAGTAGAGGAAGAAGGAGTAGCATCTCTGACTCGCTTCCTGGAAGCATCACACCTCAACTGAGCAGCCTCTTGCTTCAGTGCCATGTTGTAGAACTCATCGTATCTCAAGGGCTCAAAGAGAACAAGAGCGAGCTGGATATCTTCTCTGAGACCACCCCTGAACTGGTATATCATGCTCTTCTCATCAGGCACGTCCTGCTTGGCAAAGCGGGCGAGCTTCTGGAACAATTTGTTGTAGTCATAGACAGGCAAAGAGCCTTGCTTCAGATTGCAGAATTCCTCACGCTTGCTTTCAACCACGCTCTGCGGAATATGATGAGCTTGGAAATCTCGACGGAAATCATCCCAAGTGATAACACGTCCACCTCTGGAGTCCTTGTACTGCTGGAACCATTCTACAGCTTGATCTTTGAGTTGGAAGGAAGCGAACTTGACAAAGTCCTCAGGCCTGACATTACTGCACTCGAAATGCTTACACAGATCCACAAGCCAATCGTCAGCATCGGTTGCCTCAACACAATTGCTGAAAGTCTTTGGCCCATTAGCAAGGAACTGGTTGAGTGTAGCAAAGTGACTCTGATTGCTGCCTTGATTCCCTTGACTACCTTGATTGCGCTCTTGAAGAATTTGCATGATCAGCTGTGTGTTTGCATTGGTTGCGGCCATCACAGCTTGCCATGCCTCTGGAGGAGGTGGAGGTGGTGGCGGATCAGGGTTCGGAGTCGTGCGCGTTGGAGGAGCCATCCTGAAGAGGTTGACCACCATTAGCACATTGACGGAAAAAAATATTGAAGCTGAATCCAATGGAATGAAAATTGCAACATATAGTCTTCACATCCGAAAAAAATGAATGAATGCATTCCTCTTCAAATGGTCACATATCCATAAATTGAGAAGCCGCGTAGAATTAAGGTAGAGAAATAAACCAACAAGGTACGGATCAAGAACGAATAATCGGTAAGAAATCCCAATCTCAAACCAATATCCGTGGAAGAAGAACTAGAACTACTAGAATTCCCACCTATGAAACTCCCGAACCTTTCCAGTTATGCAATCAGGTGTTGGGGATACAAGGGAAGCATAATATCTCACCCAAACTAGCAAATCCTACATCCAGCTATATCCATCCTTCAACACATAACCAAGAAACCTTCGGAAACCATCTACCTCAACCTTCGAAAAGCATCCGTTATACAAGTTATGGCGATACTCCCGAACTCCCGCCCCAGTACTGGGTGGCGTCGAGGTTATCTCACCAACGAACTGCATAAAAGAGATTTTCGATGTCAGCGAACATATCTCAAGTATTCCAGAATTGTAACGATAAAATTATGATGACAACACCTTAGAGCTCAACTCCCCGGGACACTTCCACTAAACCCCTGACAGGAGGCACCAAGACAATGTTCTCATCATAAGCCATCGGAACGATTCCAAGATACTCGCGTGATCCTAAAAACAATTTAGTGAAGTTTGAGAAGAGAAGAGTCAAAACTCTACGTCAGGAAGCCTTACCAGAGCGATGAGGAGACTGGGAAGTAAAAAAGAATTCCTAAACTCTCCGATATATAATTCCTAAAGACTCAAAACATTTTTCTAGACACAACTCGGCCACTAAAAATGATCAAGCAATGGGGCTCCTAAGGTCGGGGAAGGCTCTGATTACCAACTTGTAACACCCTCGATGCGACTATAGCTCCCACGTGTCGAGGCACGACTTAGAGACATAATCGCATTGAAGGCATATGTTGCAAGTTAGGCAATCTTCACAAATATCCCATGTAATGTAATAATAAAAGGGAAGAACATAGTTGGCTTACACTCGCCACGTCAATCGAGTACATAAATAACATTACATCATCCAAAACACTCATGGCCCGACTACGGCGCCAAAATAAAAGAGAACCGAACATGCGACACGGTCCCAATCACCCCCAACTGGGCACCACTACTGATCATCGGGAAAAGACACGTAGTAACGCTAAGAGTCTTTGTCGAACTCCCACTTGAGCTCGTACTCGTCACCTGGAGCGGAATCACCTGGACCTACATCTGGAGTTATAGTTTCTGTGAGCCACAGGGACTCAGCAATCTCGCACCCTCGCGATCAAGACTATTTAAGCTTATAGGAAGGATAGGCAAATATATATGTGGAGCTGCAGCAAGCGACTAGCATATGTGGTGGCTAACTTATACGCAAAAGAGAGCGAGAAGAGGAGGCAAAGCGCGAGCGAGAATCTAGAAGAACAACCTGCGCAAGCATAACTCCAATACCGTGTCCACTTCCTGGACTCCGCCGGAAAGGGGCCATCACGGTAACACACACGGTTGATTCATTTTAATTAATTAAGGTTCAAGTTATCTACAACCGGACATTAACAAATTCCCATCTGCCCATAACCGCGGGCACAGCTTTCGAAAGTTCAATCCCTGCAGGGGAGTCCCAACTTAGCCCATGACAAGCTCTCACGGTCAACGAAGGAATAGACCTCCACCCGAGACACACTGATCAGACTCGGTAACCCGGTACAACAATACAATTCGACAGGTTAAAACAAGACCAGCAACACCGCCCGAATGTGCTGAAAAATCCCGATAGGAGCTGCACATATCTCTTTCTCAGGGCACACTCAGATTGTCCTAGGTACGGGTAGGCCAGCCCAGAGTTGCCCCTGGTGGCCACCGGTAGCTGACAGGTGGACCAACACTCAGTGGAGCACTGGCCCGGGGGGGGGGGGTTAAAATAAGATGACCCTTGAGTCTGCAGAACCCAAGGGAAAGAAAAGGCTAGGTGGCGAATGGTAAAACCAATGTTAGGCATTGCTGGAAAAGCTTTAATCAAGGCGAAATATCAAGGGGTTCCCATTATAACCCAACCGCGTAAGGAACGCAAAAATCCAGGAACATAACACCGATATGACGGAAACTAGAGCGGCAAGAGTGGAACAAAACACTAGGCGAGAGGCCGAGCCTTCCACCCTTCACCAAGTATATAGATGCATTAAGATAACATGGCAATATAATGATATCCCAACAAGTAAATAAATGTTCCAACAAGGAACGGCTCCAATCTTCACCTGCAACTAGCAACGCTATAAGAGGGGCTGAGCAAAGCGGTAACATAGCCAATCAATGGTTTGCTAGGACAATGGTGGGTTAGAGGTTGACATGGCAATTTGGGAGGCTGACAAGCAAAAGGTAGGCATCATAGCATTGGCATAGCAAAAGAGCGAGCAAACTAGCATAGCAAAGATAGTAGTGATTTCGAGGGTATGATCATCTTGCCTGAACAGTTGTCAGAGTTGACTGGATCCTCACAAGCAAACTCAACGGGCTCCTCGGTAGCGAACTCGTCTCCCGGCTCTACCCAAACAAGACAAACAAGCAACAAGGACACAATCAACCACGTGCAAGGATCAAGTGATATGATGCAATGGTGATATGCTATGCGGGATACGATGCGGGATACAAAATGCAAGATATGACAGGAAATGCATGAACCTGGCCTCAACTTGGAATTCCAAGGATGCCACTAGAAATAAGAGATGAAATCGCTTAAAAACTATATAAAGAACGCCGGAATCGGAGTTACGGTTTGGAAATGGCAAGCGTTTTAAGATATGACACCGGCCTGCGATTTACAGCAAGTAGGCATCTAAATGTAATGAAATTAACATGCTACAGCCACCAATCATGACAACAAAATACATGGCAGGGATGCACACAAGATGCTTAACAAAAGACTAGCATTGAGCCACGGCCAATTCATCCATTATGAGGTTCAAACAAGCATGGCAAAAACGCAAATGCAAAACAGATTTCAGACTTAGTGAAATTAACACTAGTCTAAAATTTCAGATCGTGAAGCCCTCTTCGGAGCAGCAAAACAACATGATACATGACCTGATCATGACAAAAAAGAACATGGCATGGAGCTACTCAACAAGCTTAACAAAAGACCCAAAGTGACCTGGGGCCAAAAGGGTTCACAAAATATACTAACGGGCACACGAACATAGCTAAAACACAATCAGTTTTCGGACTTAGTGAAAACTGAGACATGCTGAAATATAACTCACGAAGGCATGTAAACGAGCTCGATGCACTCACTACGGTGCAAGTCATGGCAAGGCAAGCATACATCCATTAAGAAGGCACAAAATAAAAGCTAGACATGGCAAGAACAATGGCATAGCATGCACAGATCAACTACAATAACATCGGCAAAGTCGCAAACAAGTTGATGATCTGCCCAGATTCACAACGAAGCAAAAGTAGAGCTCGATTGACTCAAGCTAGGATGCTCCATAATTGCAAACAAAGACATGGATGGATAGAGAACTACAAGGTTAACAAAACTCCCTTAGTAATCATCCTCAAAAGAGGCACGGATCACTAGGAAAACAACATGAACATATGGCATCATGAACTAAATAATCCCAGACTTAGTGAAAACTACTAAGTCCCTGAAAACAGATTTACCGGGTGCCTCACTTTGCAAGCTTGCACAAGTCACCACACACATCCTAAAAATGCATGGGTTGCGCCTCTGGAAAGAAGACAAAATCCTTAACAAAACATATGAAGGACTCACAGGCATAGCATGCACACAATAATCATGGCAAAAATGACAAAAGTCTAAGATGAACTAGCAGATCTGACAATTAACTCACGAAGCCTCCTTCTAACAGCATTTCGGGCATCAAGATGCACTCAAATGAAAATGATGCAATGGATTGAAATGATGTACTCATCGAGGCGAACATTTTGATATGCTATATGCCCAAATCGGAGCTACGGATGCAAAGTTATCACTGGTCAAAGTATGCATAAAAATCAGGGTTCGGGAGAGAAAAGTCAACCAAGGAGATATTTTCGGATCTCAGATCCAGATCGCACGGGAACCGAGGATGGTCGGGGAAGCTCGCCGGAGTTGAAGAAGTTTGCCGGAGTTCGTCGAAGAGGTAGATCCAGCCACTCCCGGCCGGATCCGGCGACGGGGGCGGCGGCAGTGGCCGGGGAGGGACGCGGCGGAGCCGGCCGGCTCGGGGCGGCGTTCCGGCGAGCCGGGCGAAGGGCGGCCGGTGCGGGCTCCGGCGTGGAACTCCGGTCGGCGGGGCGGCCGGTGCCGGAGGAGAAGAAGCGGGGCGGCGGCGCTGCGGATCAGGCGAGGCGGCGGCGCCCTGGGCCA
>NC_041384.1:170653786-170677349 GCF_002162155.2 Triticum dicoccoides
CGCCCTGGGCCACGGGGGCCAGGCGCGGGCTTCCGCGGGCCGGCGGTGGAGTCAAGTGGCGCGGGCCACATGGCGGGATACGGCTGGCTGGGCGCGGCGGCGGACGCGTCCGGCCGGGGGCGGACGTGTCCCTCGGTGGCAGGATGCGTTTTTTTTTAGGGTTTCGTGGGAGGAGGAGATCCGAAAAACGGGGGGTGTATATATAGGCATAGGGGGAGCTAGGAGAGTCCAAATGAGGTGCGGTTTTCGGCCACGCGATCGTGATCGAACGCTCTAGGACATGGAGCAGAGTTTGGTGGGTTTTGGGACAAATTGGAGGGGTGTTGGGCTGCAACACACACGAGGCCTTTTCGGTCCCTCGGTTAACCATTGGAGTATCAAACGAAGTCCAAATGATACGAAACTTGACAGGCGGTCTACCGGTAGTAAACCAAGGACGCTTGGCAAGTCTCGGTCCAATCCGGAAATGTTTAATCCCCACACACAAAAGAAAGGTAGAAATGACCACCGGAGGAGAACGAAGCGCTGGAATGCAAAACGGACAACGGGGAAATGCTCGAATGCATAAGACGAACACGTATGCAAATGCAATGCACATGATGACATGATATGAAAACAACACACAGAGACAAAGACCCAAACCCGAGAAATAAATATGACTTAACACCGGAAACGGCAAGAGTTGGAGTACAAATTGGGAAAGTTATATCTGGGGCGTTACATCAACGTTGGCACCAAATAACAATTATTCAGGTCTAAAACTAATCCCGACTGTAGATGTAGAGGTAGCGTGCCGACGGTGATCACGTCATCCTTGGAACCATTTTCGACGCGCATCATCACCTCGCCCTGAGACAATCTTCGTTTAATTCTTAGCCCCTATTTTGAATTGCAAATATGAGCAACAGAACTAGTTTCAAATACCTAGGCGCTACTACGAGCATTAGTAAGGTACACATCAATAACATGTATATCAAATATACCTTTCACTTTGCCATCCTTCTTATCCGCCAAATACTTGGGCCAGTTCCGCTTCCAGTGACCAGTCCCTTTGTAGTAGAAGCACTCAGTTTTCGGCTTAGGTCCAGACTTGGGCTTCTTCCCTTGAGCAGCAACTTGCTTGCTATTCTTCTTGAAGTTCCCCTTCTTCCCTTTGCCCTTTTTCTTGACACTAGTGGTCTTGTTAACCATCAACACTTGATGCTCCTTCTTGATTTCAACTTCCGCATCCTTTAGCATCGCGAAGAGCTCCGGAATTGTCTTTTCCATCCCTTGCATATTATAGTTCATCACGAAGCCTTTATAGCTTGGTGGAAGTGATTGAAGAACTCTGTCAATGACACTATCATCAGGAAGATTAACTCCCAGCTGAGTCAAGTGGTTATGGTACCCAGACATTCTGAGTATTTGTTCATGGACAGAACTATTCTCCTCCATTTTGCAGCTGTAGAACTTGTAGGAGACTTCATATCTCTCAACTCGGGCATTTTCTTGAAATATTAACTTCAAATCCTGGAAAATCTCATATGCTCCATGACGTTCAAAACGTCTTTGAAGTCCCGATTCTAAGCCGTAAAGCATGGCACACTGAACTATCGAGTAGTCATCAGCTTTGCTCTTCCAGACGTTCATAACGTCCAGAGTTGCTCCTGCAGCGGGTCTTGCACCTAGCGGTGCTTCCAGGACATAATTCTTTTGTGCAGCAATGAGGATAATCCTCAAGTTACGGACCAAGTCCGTGTAGTTGCTACCATCATCTTTCAACTTGGCTTTCTCTAGGAACACATTAAAATTCAAGGGAACGGTAGCATGGGCCATTGATCTACAACAACATAGATATGCAAAAACTATTAGGACTAAGTTTATGATAAATTAAAGTTCAATTAATCATATTACTTAATAACTCCCACTTAGATAGACATCCCTCTAGTCATCTAAATGAGCACGTGATCCATATCAACTAAACCATGTCCGATCATCATGTGAGATGGAGTAGTTTTCAATGGCGAACATCTCTATGTTGATCATATCTACTATATGATTTACGTTCGACCTTTCGGTATCGGTGTTCCGAGGCCATATATGCATATGCTAGGCTCGTCGTTTAACCTGAGTATTCTGCATGTGCAAAACTGGCTTGCACCCGTTGTATGTGGACGTAGAGCTTATCACACCCTATCATCACGTAGTGTCTCGGCACGTTGAACTGTAGCAATGGTGCATACTCAGGGAGAACACTTATACCTTGAAATTTAGTGAGGGATCATCTTATAATGCTACCGTCGTACTAAGAAAAATAAGATGCATAAAAGATAAACATCACATGCAATCAAAATATGTGACATGATATGGCCATCATCATCGTGTGCCTTTGATCTCCATCTCCAAAGCACCATCATGATCTCCATCGTCTCCGGCTTGACACTTTGGTCTCCATCGTAGCGTCGTTGTCATCTCGCCAACTATTGCTTCTACGACTATCACTACCGCTTAGTGATAAAGTAAAGCAATTACATGGCGATTGCATTTCATACAATAAAGCTACAACCATAAGGCTCCT
Organism: Triticum dicoccoides; assembly: GCF_002162155.2. Classification (NCBI taxonomy): domain Eukaryota; kingdom Viridiplantae; phylum Streptophyta; class Magnoliopsida; order Poales; family Poaceae; genus Triticum; species Triticum dicoccoides. The sequence goes on from NC_041384.1 coordinate 170,656,347, forward strand.
GCCAGTTGCCGATAACTTTTACAAAACATGATCATCTCATACAACAATTTATATCTCATCACGTCTTGACCATATCACATCACAACATGCCCTGCAAAAACAAGTTAGACGTCCTCTACTTTGTTGTTGCAAGTTTTACGTGGCTGCTACGGGCTTCTAGCAAGAACCGTTCTTACCTACGCATCAAAACCACAACGATTTTTCGTCAAGTGTGCTATTTTAACCTTCAACAAGGACCGGCCGTAGTCAAATTTGATTCAACTAAAGTTGGAGAAATAGATACCCGCCAGCCACCTGTGTGCAAAGCACGTCGGTAGAACCGGTCTCATGAACGTGGTCATGCAATGTTGGTCTGGGCCGCTTCATCCAACAATACCGCCGAATCAAAGTAAACGTTGGTGGTAAGCAGTATGACTATTATCGCCCATAATTCTTTGTGTTCTATTCGTGCATATCATCTATGCATAGACCTGGCTCTGATGCAACTGATGGGGAACATAGCATGCAATTTCAAAAAAAAAATCCTACGATCATGCAAGATCTATCTAGGAGATGCATAGCAATGATAGGGGAGAGTGTGTTCACGTACCCTCGTAGACCGAAAGCGGAAGCGTTAGGTTAACGCGGTTGATGTACTCGAACGTCTTCACGATCCAACCGATCCAAGTACCGAACGTACGACACCTCTGTGTTCAGCACACGTTCAGCTCGATGACATCCCTCGAACTCTTGATCCAACAGAGGGTCGAGGGAGAGTTCCGTCAGCACGACGGCGTGGTGAAGGTGATGGTGATGTGATCCACGCGGGGCTTCGCCCAAGCACTACGACGCTATGACCGGAGGAGTAAACACGGCTAAGAGAACTATTGGTATGCCTTTGGGGTGCCCCCGCCCCCGTATACAAAGGAGGGGAAGAGGAGGTGGTCGGCCCAAGGGGTGGCACGCTATGGGGGGTCCTACTAGGACTCCACTCCTAGCAGGATTCCCCCCCCCCTCTTCCTTCAAATGGAGAGGGGAAAGGGGAAAGAGGGGAGTGGGAGAAGGAAAGGGGGGCACGCCCACACCCCTTGTCCAATTCGGATTGGGCAGGGGGAGGCGCGTGCCTCCTCTTGTGGCCTTCCTCCCTCTCTCCACTATGGCCCATGAGGCCCATTAACTTTCCTAGGGGATTACGGTAACCTCCCGGTACTCCAAAAAATCTCCGAACCTCTTCGGAACCATTCCGGTGTCCATATATAACCTTCCAATATATCAACTTTACCTCTCGACCATTTCGAGACTCCTTGTCATGTCCGTGATCTCATCCGGGACTCCGAACAAACTTCGGTCACCAAAACACACAACTCATAATACAAATCATCATCGAACGTTAAGCGTGCAGACCCTACGGGTTTGAGAACTATGTAGACATGAGCGAGAAACATTTCCGGTCAATAACCAATAGCGGAACCTGGATGCTCATATTGGTTCCTACATATTCTACGAAGTTCTTTATCAGTCAAACCGCATAACGACGTACATCATTCCCTTTGTCATCGGTATGTTACTTGCCCGAGATTTGATCGTCGGTATCATCATACCTAGTTCAATCTCATTACCGGCAAGACTCTTTACTCGTTCTATAATGCATCATCCTACAACTAACTCATTAGTCACATTGCTTTCAAGGCTTATAGTGATGTGCATTACCGAGAGGGCCTAGTGATACCTCTTCGATACACGGAGTGACAAATCCTAATCGTGTTCTATGCCAACCCAACAAACACCTTCGGAGACACCTATAGAGCATCTTTATAATCTCCTAGTTACGTTTTGATGTTTGATATCACATAAGGTGTTCCTCCGGTATTCGGGAGTTGCATAATCTCATAGTCAGAGGAATATGTATAAGTCATGAAGAAAGCAATAGCAATAAAACTAAACGATCATAATGCTAAGCTAACAGATGGGTCTTGTCCATCACATCATTCTCTAATGATGTGATCCCATTCATCAAATGACAACACATCTCTATGGTTAAGAAACTTAACCATCTTTGATTAACGAGCTAGTCAAGTAGAGGCATACCAGGGACACTCAATTTTGTCTATGTATTCACAGATGTACTAAGTTTCCGGTTAATGCAATTCTAGCATGAATAATAAACATTTATCGTGATATAAGGAAATATAAGTAAAAACTTTATTGTTTCCTCTATGGTATATTTCCTTCAGTGTGAGCATAGGAAATTTTTCGAAATTGTGTGCTACGTATCCCAATAGTGGCATCCGAGCCAGGTCTATGCGTAGATGATATGCATGAGTAGAACACAAAGTGTTGTGGGCGGTGATCGTCATACTGCTTACCACCAATGTCTTATTTTGATTCGGCGGTATTGTTGGATGAAGCGGCCCGGACCAACCTTACATGACCACATTCATGAGACCGGTTGCACCGATAGACATGCAACTAGTTTTGCATAAAGGTGGCTGGCGGGTGTCTGTTTCTCCAACTTTAGTAGAATTTAATTTGACTGTGGTCGGTCCTTGTTGAAGGTTAAAACAGCAAACTTGATAAATCACCGTTGTGGCTTTGATGCGTAGGTAAGAACGGTTCTTGCTACAAGCCCGTAGCAGCCATGTAAAACTTGCAACAACAAAGTAGAGGGCGTCTAACTTTTCTTTGCAGGGCATGTTATGATGTGATATGGTCAAGACATCATGTGATATACGTTATTGTATGAGATGATCATGTTTTGTAAAAGTTATCGGCAACTGGCAGGAGCCTTATGGTTGTCGCTTTATCGTATGAAATGCAAACGCCATGTAATTGCTTTACTTTATCACTATGCGTTAGCGATAGTTGTAGAAGCAATAGTTGGTGAGACAACCACGACGCTACGATGGAGATCAAGGTGTCAAGCCGGTGACGATGGAGATCATGATGGTGCTTTGGAGATGGAGATCAAAGGCACAAAATGATGATGGCCATATCAGGTCACATATTTTGATTGCATGTGATGTTTATCTTTTATGCATCTTATTTTGCTTAGTACGGTGGTAGCATTATAAGATGATCCCTCACTAAAATTTCAAGGTATAAGTGTTCTCCCTGAGTATGCAGCGTTGCGACAGTTCGTCGTGCTGAGACACCACGTGATGATCGGGTGTAATAATCTCTATGTTCACATACAACGGGTGCAAGAAAGTTTTGCATGTGCGAAATACTTGGGTTAAACTTGACGAGCCTAGCATGTATAGACATGGCCTCAGAACACTAGATACTGAAAGGTCGAACGTGACTCATATAGTAGATATGATTGATACGTCTCCAACGTATCTATAATTTTCGATTGTTCCATGCTATTATATTATCTATCTAGGATGTTTTATATGCATTTATATGTTATTTTATATGATTTTTGGGACTAACCTATTAACCTCGAGCCTAGTGCCAGTTTCTGTTTTTTTCTTGTTTTTGAGTATCGCAGAAAAGGAAAACCAAATGGAGTCCAATTGACCTGAAACTTTACGAAGCTTATTTTTGGACCAGAAGAAGGCCATGGAGTAAAGAGTTGGGCCAGAAGAGTCTCGGGCTTCCCACGAGGGTGGGGGCGTGCCTCCCTGCCTCGTGGACAGCCTAGAGACCCCCCCTGGCTTGTTCTCGATGCCAAAACCTCTTATATATACAGAAACTTCCAGAAAGAAACCTAGCTCGGGAGTTCCGCCTCCAGAAGCCTCCGTAGCCACCGAAAACCAATCTAGACCCGTTTCAGCACCCTGCCGAAGGGGAGTCCCTCTCCGGTGGCCATCTTCATCATCCCGGCGCTCTCCATGACAAGGAGGGAGTAGTTCACCCTCGGGGCTGAGGGTATGTACCAGTAGCTATGTGTTTGATCTCTCTCTCTCTCTCTCTCTCGTGTTCTTGAGTCGGCACGATCTTGATGTATCGCGAGCTTTGCTATTATATTTGGATCTTATGATGTTTCTCCCCCTCTACTCTCCTGTGATGAATTGAGTTTTCCCTTTGAAGTTATCTTATCGGATTGAGTTTTTAAGGATTTGAGAACACTTGATGTATGTCTTGCATGTGCTTATGTGTGTTGACAATGGGATATCACGTGATCCACTTGATGTATGTTTTGGTGTTCAACTTGCGAGTTCCGTGACCTCGTGAACTTATGCATAGGGGTCGGCACACATTCTCGTATTGACTCTCCGGTAGAAACTTTGGGGCACTCTTTGAAGTTCTTTGTGTTGGTTGAATAGATGAATCTGAGATTGTGTGATGCATATCGTATAATCATACCCACGGATACTTGAGCTGACATTGGAGTATCTAGGTGACATTAGGATTTTGATTGATTTGTGTCTTAAGGTGTTATTCTAGTACGAACTCTATGATAGATCAAACGGAAAGAATAGCTTTGTGTTATTTTACTACGGACTCACGAATAGATCGATCAGAAAGGGTAACTTTGAGGTGGTTTTGTACCCTACCATAATCTCTTCATTTGTTCTCCGCTATTATTGGCTTTGGAGTGACTCTTTGTTGCATGTTGAGGGATAGCTATATGATCCAATTATGTTATTATTGTTGAGAGAACTTGCACTAGTGAAAGTATGAACCCTAGGCCTTGTTTCAACGCATTACAATAACGTTTTCGCTCACTTTTATCATTTGCTATCTTGCTGTTTTTATATTTTCAGATTACAAAATCCTATATCTACCATCCATATTGCACTTGTATCACCATTTCTTCATCGAACTAGTGCACCTATACAATTTACCATTGTATTGGGTGTGTTGGGGACACAAGAGACTCTTTGCTATTTGGTTGCAGGGTTGTTTGAGAGAGACCATCTTCATCCTACGCCTCCCACGGATTGATAAACCTTAGGTCATCCACTTGAGGGAAATTTGCCACTGTCCTACAAACCTCTGCACTTGGAGGCCCAACAACGTCTACAAGAAGAAGGTTGTGTAGTAGACATCAAGCTCTTTCCTGGCGCCGTTGCAGGGGAGGTTAGCGCTTGAAAGTATATCTTTAGATCTTGCAATCGAGTCTTTTTGTTTCTTGTTTTATCACTAGTTTAGTCTATAAAATAAAACTAAAAAATGGAATTGAGGGTACCTCATATGCTTCATCTTTTTAATATCTTTCATGAAAATAAGGATTCCGATAATTGTGCCAAAGTGTTAGAAGAAGAATGCATTAAAATGTTTGGCACTAAATCTTTGAATGATGAGCATGATTGCAGTGTTATTAGTATGAACACTTTGAATATCCATAGTACTAATGAAGATTGCACTAGTCATGATGAAAATATCTCTTATAAGCATGTCAATTTTTGTGGAATACATAGAGCTTGCAAGCACACACCAAATAGGGAAGATAGATTTTGCAAGAGGCATAAGTATTTGGAAACTAAATGGTTGCAAGAAAGGCTAGATGATTGTGCTGAAAGATTCAATATTTATCGCCATCCTTGTGAACTTTGCAATGAACAAGGTCATTTAAAGCTCCAATGCTATTTGTTTCATGATCAAATCGTGTCCAAAAATTGTGATAACCTGATTACCCTTGAGCATCATAAAGAGCTTAGTCTTCTTTTGGGGTATGAAGAAATGAAACATATAACTGAGGGTATTCCAAAATTTAATCTTGATAGATTTATTGATTTTGATCTAGAAGAAATTTTTATGTGTTGTGCGGTGAATTGCATTGAAAATCCTTATATTGCCAATTACATAAAGACAAGAAAACAAATATAAGATGAAGAGAATACTAATGAAAGGGAAGAGACTTCCCAATATTCTCCTATTATTTCTTATGATGAATCAGGTACGAGGAGGAGCCTCCTATTCAACCAATCTCATTAATAAGGAGCTCCGAAAAGAGGATTAAACCCACACATGATGTGAAGAATAAAAAGAAAGGACGGAGAAGCAAAGGTAAAAATGTATCCCTCCCAAATGATGTTGCTCCTATTACTCATTGTGATGATGATAATTGTTATACTATTGGTTCTATCCATACTATTAATGATGAGAATGATTATGCTTATGATATGAAAAAGCCCAAGCTTGGGGATGCTATGTTTGATGAAAATGACATGCTTGAGAATTTATTTGCTGCAATTAATGTTTTCCCAAGCTTGGGGATGATATGTTTTATGAAGATGATATTTTTAATCTCCCAAGTTTTGATATGCAAATTTATTATGATGATAGCATGCCTCCTATTTATGATGATTATATTGATGATAGTGGGTTTGGAAGAGTGCCAACTTTAGGAAGTAATGATTCCACTGTCTTGGAAGAGGTTTCAATCGATTATGATGAGAACAAAGTTGCAACTTATGATAATTATTGTGATGATACGTATGCTATAAAAAGTAGTGATGATTATATTAAAACTTGTCATGATTATGATTACCCTTTTTCTGAACATTACTCTTTTAATGTGGAAACAATTTATAGTATTCGAGTCTCTTATGATACTCCTACTATTCCGAATGAGAAGAATTTTGCTTATGTGGAGAGTAATAAAAATTCTATGCTTGTAGATCATGAAAATAATGCTTTTACTGAAAATTATTATGAGGGAGGAACATATGCTTTAGGAATTCCAATATTATCAAGTTTCCTCTCTATATGCTTAAAGTTTTGAAGCTATGCTTGTTTTGCCCTCCTATGCTAGTTGATTATTGTTCCCATAAGTTGTTTGCTCACAAAATCCCTATTCATAGGAAGTGGGTTAGACTTAAATGTGCTAGTCATATTCTTCATGATGCTCTCTTTATGTTTCAATTCTTATCTTTTATGTGAGCATCATTGAAATCATCATGCCTAGCTAGGGGCGGTAAACGATAGCGCTTGTTGGGAGGCAACCCAATTTTATTTTTGTTCTTTTCTTTTTGTTCCTATTTAGTAATAAATAATTTATCTAGCCTTTGTTATGATTGAGTTTTTATGTTTTAATTAGTGTTTGTGCCAAGTAGAACCTTTGGGAAGACTCGGGGAAAGTCTTTGCGATCTTGCTGTAAAAAATAGAAACTTTAGTGCTATGTTTTACTGGAGATTGCTACTTAGTTGATTCTTTTTGCAGATGATTACTAGATAAATTCCCCACGTTCAGCAATTTATTTTAGAATTTTTTGGGTTCCAGAAGTATACGTTTGATCCAGATTACTACAGGTTGTTCTGTTTTTGACAGATTCTGTTTTCTATGTGTTGTTTGCTTATTTTGATGAATCTATGAGTAGTATCGGAGGGTATGAACCATAGATGAGTTGGAATACAGTAGATATTACACCAATATGAATTTAGAATGAGTTCGCAACAGTACATAAGTGGTGATTTATTTTCTTATACTAACAGAGCTTACGAGTTTTCTGTTAAGTTTTGTGTTGTGAAGTTCTCAAGTTTTGGGTAAATATTCGATGGACTATGGAATAATGAGTGGCAAGAGCCTAAGCTTGGGGATGCCCAAGGCATCCTAAGGTAATATTCAAGGACAACCAAGAGCCTAATCTTGGGGATGCCCCGGAAGGCATCCCCTCTTTCGTCTTTGTTCATCGGTAACTTTACTTGGAGCTATATTTTTATTCACCACATGATATGTGTTTTGCTTGGACCGTCATTTTATTTTCTTTTGTTTTGCTTGCTGTTTGAATAAAATACCAAGATCTGAAATTATTAAATGTTAGAGAGTCTTCACTTAGTTGCATAATTATTCGACTACTCATTGATCTTCACTTATATCTTTTGGAGTAGTTTGTCATTTGCTCTAGTGCTTCACTTATATATTTTTAGAGCACGATGGTAGTTTTATTTTGAAGAAACAGATGAACTCTCATGCTTCACTTATATTATTTTGAGAGTCCTAAACAGCATGGTAATTTGCTTTGGCTATGAATTTAATCCTAATATGATGGGCATCCAAGAGGGATATAATAAAAACTTTCATATAAAGTGAATTGAATACTATGAGAAGTTTGATACTTGATAATTGTTTTGAGATATAAAGGTGGTAATATTATAGTTGTGCTAGTTGAGTAATTGTGAAATTGAGAAATACTTGTGTTGAGGTTGGCAAGTCACGTAGCATGCACGTATGGTAAGCGTTGTGTGATAAATTTGAAGCATGGGGTGTTCTTTGATTGCTTTCCTTATGAGTGGCGGTTGGGGACGAGCGATGGTCTTTTCCTACCAATGTATCCCCCTAGGGGCATGCGTAGTAGTACTTTGCTTCGAGGGCTAACAAAATTTTGCAATAAGTATATGAGTTCTTTATGACTAATGTGAGTCCATGGATATTACGCACTCTCAACCTTCCATCATTGCTAGCCTCTTCGGTACCGTGCATTGCCCTCTCTCGCCTTGAGAGTTGGTGCAAACTTTGCCGGTGCATCCAAATCCCGTGATACGATATGCTCTATCACACATAAACCTCCTTATATCTTCCTCAAAATAGCCACCATACCTACCTGTTATGGCATTTCCATAGCCATTCCGAGATATATTGCCATGCAACTTTCCACCGTTCCGTTTATTATGACACGCATCATCATTGTCACATTGCCTTGCATGATCATGTAGTTGACATCGTAGTTGTAGCAAAGCCACCATGCTACTTTTTCATACATGTCACTCTTGAATCATTGCATATCCCGGTACACCGTCGGAAGCATTCACATAGGGTCATATTTTGTTCTAAGTATCGAGTTGTAATTCTTGAATTGTAACTTGTAAGTAAATAAAAGTGTGGTGATCATCATTATTACAGGATTGTCCCATGTGAGGAAAGGATGATGGAGACTATGATTCCCCCACAAGTCGGGATGAGACTCCGGACAAAAAAAAGAGGCCAAAAGAAAAAAAAAGAAAAAAGAGAGAAGGCCCAAATAAAAAATGAGAGAAAAAGAGAGAAGGGACAATGTTACTATCCTTTTTCCACACTTGTGCTTCAAAGTAGCACCATGATCATCATGATAGAGAGTCTCTTATGTTGTCACTTTCATATACTAGTGGGAATTTTTCATTATAGAACTTGGCTTGTATATTCCAATGATGGGCTTCCTCAAAATTTCCAAGGTCTTCGTGAGCAAGCAAGTTGGATGCACACCCACTTAGTTTCTTTTGATGAGCTTTCATATATTTATAGCTCTAGTGCATCTGTTGCATGGCAATCTCTACTCCTCGCATTGACATCAATTGATGGGCATCTCCATAGCCTGTTGATTAGCCACGTCAATGTGAGACTTTCTTCTTTTTTGTCTTCTCACATAACCCCTATCATCATACTCTATTCCACCCATAGTGCTATGTCCATGGCTTGCGCTCATGTATTGCGTAAGGGTTGAAAAGGCTGAAGCGCGTTAAAAAGGATGAACCAATTGCTCGGCCTGTCATCGGGGTTGTGCATGATGGGAGCATTTTGTGTGACGAAAATGAAGCATGGCCAAACTATATGATTTTGTAGGGATAAGCTTTCTTTGGCTATGTTATTTTGATAAGACATAATTGCTTGGTTAGTATGCTTGAAGTATTATCATTTTTATGTCAATATTAAACTTTTGTCTTGAATCTTATGGATCTGAATATTCTTGCCACAATAAAGAAAATTAGATTGATAATTATGTTAGGTAGCATTCCACATCAAAAAATCTGTTTTATCATTTACCTACTCGAGGACGAGCAGGAATTAAGCTTGGGGATGCTTGATACGTCTCCAACGTATCTATAATTTTCGATTGTTCCATGCTATTATATTATCCATCTAGGATGTTTTATATGCATTTATATGTTATTTTATATGATTTTTGGGACAAACCTATTAACCTAGAGCCCAGTGCTAGTTTCTGTTTTTTCCTTGTTTTTGAGTATCGCAGAAAAGGAAAACCAAACAGGGTCCAATTGACTTGAAACTTGACGAAGCTTATTTTCGGACCAGAAGAAGGCCATGGAGTAAAGAGTTGGGCCAGAAGAGTCCCGGGCTGCCAACGAGGGTGGGGTTGCGCCTCCCTGCCTTGTGGACAGCCCGGAGACCCCGCCTGACTTGTTCTCGACGCCAAAACCTCTTATATATACAGAAACTTCCAGAAAGAAACCTAGATCGGGAGTTCTGCCGCCAGAAGCCTTCGTTCCGTAGCCACCGAAAACCAATCTAGACCTGTTCTGGCACCCTGTCGAAGGGGGGAGTCCCTCTCTGGTGGCCATCTTCATCATCCCAGCGCTCTCCATGATGAGGAGGGAGTAGTTCACCCTCGGGGCTGAGGGTATGTACTAGTAGCTATGTGTTTGATCTCTCACTCTCTCATGTTCTTGAGTCGGCACGATCTTGATGTATGGCGACTTTTGCTATTATATTTGGATCTTATGATGTTTCTTCCCCTCTACTCTCTTGTGATGAATTGATTTTTCCCTTTGAAGTTATCTTATCGGATTGAGTTTTTAAGGATTTGAGAACACTTGATGTATGTCTTGCACGTGCTTATCTGTGGTGACAATGGGATATCACGTGATCCACTTGATGTATGTTTTGATGATCAACTTGTGAGTTCCGTGACCTCGTGAACTTATGCATAGGGGTTGGCACACGTTCTCGTCTTGACTCTCCGGTAGAAACTTTGGGGCACTCTTTGAAGTTCTTTGTGTTGGTTGAATAGATGAATCTGAGATTGTGTGATGCATATCGTATAATCATACCCACGGATACTTGAGGTGACATTGGAGTATCTAAGTGACAGTAGGGTTTTGATTGATTTGTGTCTTAAGGTGTTATTCTAGTACGAACTCTAGGATAGATTGAATGGAAAGAATAGCTTCGTGTTATTTTACTACGGACTCTTGAATAGATCGATCGGAAAGGATAACTTTGAGGTGGTTTCGTACCCTACAAAAATATCTTCGTTTGTTCTCCGCTATTAGTGACTTTGAGTGACTCTTTGTTGCATGTTGAGGGATAGTTATATGATCCAATTATGTTATTATTGTTGAGATAACTTCCACTAGTGAAAGTATGAACCCTAGGCCTTGTTTCCTAGCATTGCAATATCGTTTGTGCTCACTTTTACCACTTGCTACCTTGCTGTTTTTATATTTTCATATTACAAAAACCTTTATCTACTATCCATATTGCACTTGTATCACCATCTCTTCGCCGAACTAGTGCACCTATACAATTTACCATTGTATTGGGTGTGTTGGGGACACAAGAGACTCTTTGTTATTTGGTTGCAGGGTTGCTTGAGAGAGACCATCTTCATCCTATGCCTCCCACAAATTGATAAACCTTAGGTCATCCACTTGAGGGAAATTTGCTACTGTCCTACAAACCTCTGCACTTGGAGGCCCAACAACGTCTACAAGAAGAAGGTTGTGTAGTAGATACAATTCTAGCATGTAGTAACCGGAAACTTGATACATGTGTGGATACATAGACAAAATACCGTGTCTCCAGTAAGCCTCTACTAGACTAGCTCGTTAATCAAAGACGGTTAAGTTTCCTAACCATGGACATGTGTTTTCATTTGATGAACGGGATCACATCATTAGGAGAATCATGTGATGGACAAGACCCATCTGTTAGCTTAGCATATTGATCGTTCAGTTTTATTGCTACTGCTTTCTTCATGTCAAATACATATTCCTTTGACTATGAGATTGTGCAACTCCAGGATACCGGAGGAATACCTTGTGTGATATTAAACGTCACAACATAACTGGGTGATTATAAAGATGCTCTACAGGTATCTCTGAAGGTGTTTGTTGGGTTGGCATAGATCGAGATTAGGAGTTGTCACTCTTAGTATCGGAGAGGTATCTCTAGGCCCTCACGGTAATACAAATCATGATAAGCCTTGCAAGAAATGTGACTAATGAGTTAGTTATGGGATGATGTATTACAGAATGAGTAAAGAGACTTGTCGGTAACAAGATTGAACTATGTATGAAGATGTCGACCATCGAATCTCGGGAAAGTAACATACCGATGATAAAGGGAATAACGTATGTTGTCATTACGGTACGACCGATAAAGATCTTCGTAGAATATGTGGGACCCAATATGGGCATCTAGGTTCCGTTGTTGGTTATTGACCGGAGAGGTGTCTCGGTCATGTCTACATAGTTCTTGAACCCGTAGGGTCCACACGCTTAACGTTCGATGACGATTTTGTATTATATGAGTTATGTGATTTGGTGACCGAATGTTGTTCGGAGTCCCGGATGAGATCACGTACATGACAAGGAGTCTCGAAATGGTCGAGAGGTAAAGATTCATATATTGTACGATGATATTCTGACACTGGAAGTGTTCTGGGGGGTACCGGGTACATATCGGGTCATCAGAAGGGGTTCCGGGCATCCCCCGGCAACTACATGGGCCTAATGGGCCAAGAAGTGGACAGACCAGCCCCTAGGGGCTGGTGCGCCCCATGTAGGCTGAAATAAGGAGGGAAGGAAAGAGGGGAAAAGATAAATAAAGGGGAGCAATTCGGCATCCCCCTTCCTTCTCTCCTCCCTCCTCCTTCCTTCCCCCTCCGGATGAATATGGAAGGGGGATGCCAAATTGGGAGGCACCCAAGTAGGATTCCTCCTACTTGGGGTGCCCCCTTGGCTGCCTCTCCTCCACTCCAACCTATATATATGAGGGAGGCACCGCTAGAACACACAACAACATCTGTTAGCCGTGTGCGGAGCCTCCCTCCACAAATTACACCTCCGGTCATATCTTCGTAGTGCTTAGGCTAAGCCCTGTGTGGATCACCTCACCATCACCATCTCCACGCCGTCATGCTGACATAACTCTCCCTCGACACTTTGATGGATCAAGAGTTCGAGGGACGTCATCGAGCTGAACGTGTGCATAACTCGGAGGTACCGTATGTTCGGTGCTTGATCGGTCGGAACGAGAAGAAGTTCGACTACATCAACCGCGTTGTCAAACGCTTCCGCTTTCGGTATACGAGGGTACGTGGACACACTCTCCCCCTCTCGTTGCTATGCATCTCCTAGATAGATCTTGCGCGAGCGTAGGAATTTTTTCTAAATTGCATGCTATGTTTCCCAACAGATCTTTATAGGTCGAACCTTATGACAACTACGTAATTCCCTTTGTCCATCGGTATGTTACTTACCCGAGATTCGACCGTCGGTATCTTTATACCTAGTTCAATCTCGTTACCAGCAAGTCTCTTTACTCGTTCTGTAATACATCATCCTGCAACTAACTCCTTAGTCATTGTTCTTGCAAGGCTTCTTATGATGTGTATTACCGAGAGGGCCCAGAGATACCTCTCCGATACTCTGAGTGAAAAATCCTAATGTGGATCTATGCCAACTCAACAAACACCTTCGGAGATACCTATAGAGAATCTTTATGATCACCCAGTTATGTTGTGACGTTTCATAGCACACAAGGTATTCCTCCGGTATTCAGGAGTTGCATAATCTCATAGTCGAAGGAATATGTATTTGACATTAAGAAAGCAATAGCAATAAACTGAACGATCAATATGCTAAGCTAACATATGGGTCTTGTCCATCACATCATTCTCCTAATGATGTGATCCCGTTATGAAATGACAACACATGTCTTTGGTTAGGAAACCTTAACCATCTTTGATCAACGAGCTAGTCTAGTAGAGGCTTTACTAGGGACATGGTATTTGTTTATGTATTCACACATGTATTTTAGTTTCCGATCAATACAATTCTAGCATGAATAATAAACATTTATCATGAATAAGGAAATATAAAATTACAACTTTATTATTGCCTCTAGGGCATATGTCCTTCACAACAGCCTCCACCTATGACGTCTATATGGTGGATGCACCCAAAGACGGAGGAGGCAGTGGCAAACTCCTTAAGCATCGACGCAGAGGTTGACATAATGGAGGCAATAGAAATGCTGAGGCAAGAAACGACGACACTAGAAATGGTGACACCTACGTCCATCACCCAGTTCCCTTCTATCGAAGCAAGGTTAATTGCAATGCAACACGTACTTAGGCGTGAACAGTTTTAACACAGGAAAGGACATGAGGGTCCTAGAGCTGGCATTTATAAAAGCAAAAGTTCTATAACCTTGCATAGAAGACCCCAAATGAGAAAAAACAAGTCCTACTAAGTTACATCTAGTACCACAAAAGAAAAACAGGAACGCAATCGAGTCCCCAATCATCCGGTGACATCACTAGAGAGGCTATGTCCACAATCTCCGGTCACAGCCTTCGTGGTACATGGCAAGGAAAAAAGGGCCTCCATCCTAGATCTTGATAACGGTGACATCATAGATTGCGTGCAAAACCACCTGATGCTAGTGTTGCATCCTAGCTACCCAAATCACTTGCCAGAGACAATCCATAGTTTGACCCATAACTCTTGCGGCAGAGGTCGATGCAAAGGAAGAACAAGGAAGGATTTACCGATGCAAGCAAAAATTCCCTGGACTCGTTGGATCCAAGGAAACTAGATTCAGATATGGCATCCCCTCCTTTTCTGCCACCGTGACGTCAAAGAGAGAAGAGAGGAGAGGTTCCAAAGCTATTCAAATCCACAACCCAAAACGAGATTATTTTCGTGAAGTCATCGCGAGATTTGCCTTCTCCATCCATCATGGGTTGGAGCTAGAGGAAGAGGAGAGCATCCACCTCGCATCGCTCGGGAGCCACAGTGACAAGCTTCTCCATGGCATGTTGGTATTCACCTTGTAAATCTAAACACAAAGCACACCATAAAGCTACTATATACAAAGGGGACCCACTCTCCTCTCCCATCCCCATCGCGACAGTTTAGACTGCAAGAGGAGAAGGGAAGAAGAAGTGGAGAACTCAAAGCGACTCTCAAGAATTGGGAGGAGGAGAGAGAAAGGGAGAGAGAAGCACCATGCTAATTTACCTTTTCTTTTCTATTGATACTAGTAAGTTTGCACGTGCAATGCACATATCGAACTTTGACTAAGCGAAATTCATAGAAATAAACTTGAGGCACACTTTCTTAGTTGGAATTGATAAACAGTGTTGTTATTCTTCTTTAAAAAATGCCATAAAAATGTACAAGAAAAAACTTTGAATCCAGTGAAATTTGGCTAGTGTTTGCATATTGATAATAACACATTACTCCTAACTCTTTAAACGAAGACAAATGGTAGAAAAGGGGGGTGGTGGTGTGCAAGCTGTGATTTCTTCCTCGATTTTCTTCACGATTTCTCTTGCTAAAGTTCACCTATTCAGAGCTTGGGCATCAAGGATTCTTCATCGACAAGTATATCAGCGCCTCCCTTGCATAGACTAGAATGTAATTTCTTCTTTCTTTGAGTCCACGCATGAGCTGAATTTGTTTTATTTCTACTAGTGAAGCTTTTGGTCATTCAGGACCCTTCCCCTGTTAAAATAAGTCATCATGGCTTCCAAAAGCATGCTGTGAAACAAAATATAAATGAAAATATGTTGAAATTCAGAACTTAAATACACTGTTATAACATCAATCAATCAATCAATGATGATTCATAGAATACCAATTGTGTCATAAACTCATAATGCCTTAGCTCAATTAATTTAGAGGCTCCTAATGCACAAGACATGAAAAATGGAGTTTTGAGCGGTTGATCGGCTAATTTAAGTGCACCATAGCCTGATAGCACCTACATTTACCACCCAATTCCCTTATGTTGAAGCAAGGTTAACTGCAATGCAACACACAGTTGGGCGTGAACATTTTGATGAATTGGCATGGCCTGAGTCAAGTAGACAACTGAAGGAAAGAATCAAAGGTTCATATGGAAGTTCTGAGACAACAATAGCACCCAAAGAGATAAGAAACAATCAACATGTTGAAGATAGAAATAAGTTGATGCATAATCATCTTTATAATGTTCTCTCATCTTGTCATGCAATTGTGCCAAATTCCAATTTTAAATATCTACATGTCACACTGTAGGAAAGAGGTATAGTCCACACAAGAAAAGCTTGAAGTAACATCGTAGTGGTCACAATGGGAAGATTAATGGGGTCTGAAACAAATACTTCTTCATGATTGAACCGAGACATGATGATGGCGTTAGTGTTTGAGGTATGGATCTGCAAATGAGCATTCACAACAAAAGAACAATAATAAGATGAGCAACTAATGTTCACCTGTCAAATAGTTTATTTTCACTTTTTTGTAGAAACCTTGCAACTAAAATCTTGGCATGAACTAAAAGGAGCATATAAGGTTGGGGAGAAGAAAGGCTTCAATAATGAGTCATTTTTCCTTTCTGAATCATCTACCTACACACCAGCCGAATGAAATTAAAACTTTCCTTACAATTTGTACAAGCTCTAATCAACAACTGTTGTTTCTACTGCAATACCTTCTGTACTTGGAAGAATTTGTAGGGCTCTAGGGACCAACACCACATTTGTTGCTTCATCTAAAAAGAAAAGAAAATTTAAGAACAAACTATAATTTGAAAAAAGGTAAGGATTCAAAAGTTCACGGGTTTCAAAAAGATCATGGATTTGAAACAAAGAAGTCGACTTATTTGAAAAAAGTTCACGCACTAGAAAAAAGTTAGCAATTTGTGAAAAAAAAGTTCATAGATTTGGAAAATTCATGAACTTAACAAAAGTTCATGAAATTAGAAAATTGGAAATTATTTAGTGATCTTCAAAAAATGGAAAATAAAAACAAAAGGAAAAACAAACAAATAACAAAAATGAAACCCCGCCTAGAAAACCCAAGGGAACCTTAGGTTCCCAAAAGGGTGGGGGGTGGACCGGGTTCCCACTTACGTCCTAGCGAACTAAGGGTTGTGGACGTTCTATAGGTGATGCTATAAACAACGCTATAAGCGTAAAAATTGGTGAAATCACTAATTAAGGGGTACGCCTTGCAAAGGTCACTCACACCTTCTCATGCGCTGACAAGTGGCACACTACATATGCGTCACTTGTTGTAACATGAGAGTTTTCCTTTTTCGTAGATTCGTTTATTCAATATGTATTATCTCTTGAACCATACATCGAAATCCTGAACCGTTGAAACCATTGGATCTCGCGTCGAGATCTTCGAAGCTAGATCACATGTTAATAGATTTTGATGAACTTTTATTTTCATGAAAAAAGAGGAAGAAGAAAACCTAGAGCCTAAAGCACAACTTTTCTTCTGTTTTCCCTTTCCTGAAAAGCACGGTTGTGCTTCTCGCAGAAGTAAATCGGTGCCTTCACGAGAAGTAAATTTGTGCCTCTCGTGAAAGCAAAAAAAAAAAGATTGTTTCCCCTTTCAGACAGGCACAGTTGTGCTTCTTGCAGAAGCAAATCTGTGCCTCCATGAGAAGCAAATATGTGCATCTCCTAGAAGCAAAAAACTTCCCTTTGGAAGAGGCACAACTATGCTTCTCGCAGAAGAAAATCTGTGCTTCTCACATAAGAAAATTTGTGCCTCCACGAGACGCAAGCATGTTCTTCTTGTGGAAGCATAATTTTTTCGTGCAAAAAATTATGACATTTTTTCACCAAATCGAAGGGAAAACCGGGCCAAAATGGAAAGCCCAAAAAACCAAAAAACATATACAACCCAAAAACATGTATATAAAAAAATCCCGGGGAGCTCCCAACATGCAAACGTGGCGGCGGCTGGGCGCACCACATTTTTTTCAGGGGTACTGGACGCACCACGTAGAAGTTGCATATGCGACGCTTAGCACCCTGACCGATCACTTGGGCCGCCTGCCCCATTGGATAATTGACAATGAGCGAGGAAACCGAGTGAAAGTGACAACTAGTTCGCGCTTGGCCCTCCATTTTTTCCTTTTTGTGTTACCTTTTAATTTCACTTTTATTTAGTTTAAAAAATGTTTAGATAATTCCAAAAATGGCATATTACATTTTAAAATAGTATTAACATATTTTAGAGCGAAAATATCAAATTTATAAAAACAATCAAAGAATCTAAAAGTGATTCATGCAATTTTAAATTTGTTCACAAGTTATAAAATGTATGGACACATAAAAATGTTCATGGATATCAAAAAGTAATCTTGTAATTTAAAAAATGGTTACACCTTTAAAATAATATATTTGTGATTTTGAAAAGTGTTCAAGTATTATTAAAAACATGTTCTTGTAACATAGAAAATGTTAATGGTTTCTGTTAAAGTGTTCACGTCAATGTTTTAAAACAAATCATGCATTTAGGTTTTTTACTTATGATTGAAACAATGCTCATTTAATTGAAAAACAAGGTGGTCACACATTTAAAAAGGTAAAAAGATGCAATTCGAGAAATGGAAAATAGGAAAAGGAAGTAAGCCAAAACAAGAGAAAGAAAATAAAAAATAATAAATAATAATAAATAAATTTAAGGACTGTGCTAACGTTCCGACTGGACGTTAAGCAATAGATCCGCACGATCCTCTCGCGATCCATCTTTTCCGCCCCGCACACGATCTTCTGGCGATCCCACCACTGCTCCTGCTTTCTTTTTATTTTCTAGCATGGTAGAAAAATGTGATAAAAATATTGTAGGAGGTGGGACTCGAACTCACTACCTCTTGATCCTTCATCACTTGTCATATCCACCTCATCTAGTTTCGACTTGTGATTACAGAAAAGATCGATAAATATTTATACTGGTACATACGCGACTAGAAAAACAAGCCATTTTACTTTCTTTATTTTTACCATTTTTTCTTCCCTTTTGTACACAGTAATTCATGCATCGTAGACATGATAACTCATGCACTGCTGTAACATTTTGATCCTAGGTAAAACATTGTTGTAATACACCCCGATAGCTTATATGTAAAAGAGTGTGGTAATTATACGTCACGAACCTGATAACTCCTTCACAAACATCGTGGTAACTATTGACCCGAAGAAAAAAATGTTGTTGTAACACATCTCGATAACTTATCTGTAAAAAAAGCATGGTAATTTATACACTATGAATCAGATAACTTACGCACAAACACTGTGGTAATGTTTTTGACCACAGGGATTTTTTTTTGTAACACACGCCAATCACTCTCTATAAAGAGCATGGTAATATATACGACACAAACCTGATAACTCACTCACAAACACTACGGTAACTTTGGGCCTAGAGAAAAAAAATAGTTTTTTTGTGGGAAAAAGGTTATCTCCACCGTGCCAAAGTTATCTCCTCCCTTGCACAGACCTTCTCTTTTTAAACCTTGGAGCAAATGGTTTTGTGCGATGTGTGAGTTACCATGCTATTCACACAAAAGCTACCGAGGGGATGTTTCATTTGAAGGAAATATGCCCTAGAGACAATAATAAAGTTATTATTTATTTCCTTATATCATGATAAATGTTTATTATTCATGCTAGAATTGTATTAACCGGAAACATAATACATGTGTGAATACATAGACAAACAGAGTGTCACTAGTATGCCTCTACTTGACTAGCTCGTTAATCGAAGATGGTTATGTTTCCTAACCATAGACATGTGTTGTCATTTGATTAACGGGATCACATCATTAGGAGAATGATGTGATTGACATGACCCATTTCATTAGCTTAGCACCCGGTTGTTTAGTATGTTGCTATTACTTTCTTCATGACTTATACATGTTCCTGTGACTATGAGATTATGCAACTCCCGTTTGCCGGAGGAACACTTTGTGTGCTACCAAACGTCACAACGTAACTGGGTGATTATAAAGGTGCTCTATAGGTGTCTCCAAAGGTACATGTTGGGTTGGCGTATTTCGAGATTAGGATTTGTCACTCCGATTGTCAGAGAGGTATCTCCGGGCCCTCTCGGTAATGCACATCACTTAAGCCTTGCAAGCAATGCAACTAATGAGTTAGTTGCGAGATGATGTATTACAGAACGAGTAAAGAGACTTTCCGATAACGAGATTGAACTAGGTATTGAGATACCGACGATCGAATCTCGGGCAAGTAACATACCGATGACAAAAGGAACAACGTATGTTGTTGTGCGGTTTGACCGATAAAGATCTTCATAGAATATGTAGGAGCCAATATGAGCATCCAGGTTCCGCTATTGGTTATTGACCGGAGACGTGTCTCGGTCATGTCTACATTGTTCTCGAACCCGTAGGGTCCACACGCTTTACGTTATGATGACCGTTTCATTATGAGTTTATATATTTTGATGTACCGAAGGTTGTTCGGAGTCTTGGATATGATCACGAACATGACGAGGAGTCTCGAAATGGTCGAGACATAAAGATCGATATATTGGACGGCTATATTCGGACACCGGAAGTGTTTCGGGTGATTTCGGAGAAAACCGGAGTGCCGGAAGGGTTACCGGAACCCCCGGGGAAGTATTGGGCCTTAGTGGGCCTGAGGGGAGAGAGAGGGCAGCAGCCCAGGAGATGGCGCGCCCCCTCCCATGAGGAGTCCGAATTGGACTAGGGGAGGGGGCGCGGCCCCTCTTTCCCTCTCCCTCTCCCTCTCTTTCCTTCCCCCTTCTCTCTTCCTAGTTGGACTAGGAAAGGGGAGTCCTACTCCTACTAGGAGGAGGACTCCCCCCTCCTTGGCGCGCCCCAAGGGCCGGCCGGCCTCCCCCCTTGCTCCTTTATATACGGGGGCAGGGGGGCACCTCTAGACACACAAGTTGATCTTCGTGATCGTTCTCTGAGCCATGTGCGGTGCCCCCCTCCACCATAATCCTTGATAATATTGTAGCGGTGCTTAGGCGAAGCTCTGCGACGGTAGAACATCAAGACCATTACCACGCCGTCGTGCTGACGGAACTCTTCCCCGACACTTTGCTAGATCGGAGTCCGGGGATCGTCATCGAGCTGAACGTGTGCTAGAACTCGGAGGTGCCGTAGTTTCGGTGCTTGATCGGTCGGGCCGTGAAGACGTACGACTACATCAACCGCGTTGTGCCAACGCTTCCACTTCCGATCTACGAGGGTACGTAGACAACACTCTCCCCTCTCGTTGCTATGCATCACCATAATCTTGCGTGTGCGTAGAATTTTTTTTGAAATTACTGCGTTCCCCAACATCATCAACTCCCCCA